>NC_079189.1:617346323-617533697 GCF_029499605.1 Hyla sarda
ACCCAGTCCTTCTCTGACCCACTGAGTCCCCATTAGCCATAGTCCATCCTCCTCCTTCTAATAAGGTATATAGACACAGAGGATATGCCTGAAGACGGCCATACTTACTCCGTGCTGTAGTCTCTGCTAACATGTCCATCTTCTCTTCCGGAATTGCTGATGGGTCTACTTCCTGCGGTAACATGTTGCTTTCTGAAATAAAATACGCACATAAGCTACCATTTTGCATGGTGTCATGGGAGGAGTCATACAGTATAGTGAGGGGTACGTTTTGTTCTATGGCAATTCCCCTGCTGGATGTCTATTTGCTTCTTCTCATTTGGATTGAGGGTCCAGCTCCCGGTAGAGTGAACTATATAGCAGGTGAGTCGGCTGAGCCTATCGGGATTGTAGTCACTATTACTTTTATGTTTTATGACCACCGAGCCCCTGCTTCTCTGTCAGATACTTCATGAGATCCTTCAAGACAAATTCAGACTCTTCATGGAGATATTGATGTTCTCAGATCTACCGGGCACAGAGGCCGAGCTCATCATATTAAAGGGGTACTCCGGTGGGAATTTTTTTTTTTTTAAATCATCTGGTGCCAGAAAGTTAAACAGATTTGTAAATGACTTCTATAAAAAAATCTTTACCCTTCCAGTACTTATTAGCAGCTGTATGCTACAGAGGAAACTATTTTCTTTTTGAATTTCTTTTTTGTCTTGTCCACAGTGCTATCTGCTGACACCTCTGTCCATATCAGGAACTGGTCCAGAGCAGGAGAAAATCCCCCTAGCAAACCTATGCTGCCCTGGACAGTTCCTGACACGGACAGAGGTGTCAGCAGAGAGCACTGTGGACAAGACAAAAAAGAAATTCAAAAAGAAAAGAATTTCCTCTGTAGTATATAGCTGCTAATAAGTACTGGAAGGGTAAAGATTTTTTAATAGAAGTAATTTACAGATCTGTTTAACTTTCTGGCACCAGTTCATTAAAAAAAATGAAAAGTTTTCCACCGGAGTACCCCTTTAACCAGATTGTGGAGAAATACAGTGGTCCCTGAACATACGATGGTAATTGGTTCCAGGCGGACCATCATATGTTGAAACCATCGTATGTTGAGGGACATGGATGCTCAATGATACTCAAATATCCCTGCCACTCCAGACCGTCAGTTCCCCCCTTCTCTGCTGCCACATAACTACGTGGCCGCTGCCTTGCACCATAGCTCTCCGTCGCCATCATCACATCGCCACTCACGCCACCCTTATTGGATGACGGGGTGGCATGAGCGGTGACGTTATGACAGCTACAGAGGGCGACGGCGCAGGGCAGCAGTGACGTAGTTATGCGGCAGCAGAGGAGCGGGAACTGATGGGCCGGAGCAGCAAACTGATGGGCCGGAGCAGCGAACTGATGGGCCGGAGCTGCGAACTGATGGGCCGGAGCAGGGAACTGATGGGCTGGAGCAGCGAACTGATGGGCTGGAGCAGCGAACTGATGGGCTGGAGTAGCGAACTGATGGGCTGGAGCAGGGAACTGATGGGCTGGAGCAGCGAACTGATGGGCTGGAGCAGCGAACTGATGGGCTGGAGCAGCGAACTGATGGGCTGGAGCAGGGAACTGATGGACTAGAGCAGCGAATTGATGGGCGGGAGCAGCGAACTGATGGACTGGAGCAGTGAACTGATGGGCTGGAGCAGTGAACTGATGGGCTGGAGCAGCGAACTGAGGGGCTGGAGCAGCGAACTGATGGGCTGGAGTGGTGGGGACATGTAAGTATCATTGAGCGGGGCACATGGGGCACATTAAATGGCTATCCTGCAGCATTTGAAGCAGTCAGCACTGCCAGATAGCCATTTTTCTGATGGCCCTGACACACAGAAGCATCGTATGTTGAACTGATCGTATGTCGGGGGACCCCTGTATCTTCAGGATAAGATCTACACTACGTAGCCATAAAATGGAGGCGCCCCCACCCCTCGACCACACATGTACCGTGTCCTGTCAGTGTCCTCCTGCCTTGTCATACAGGACATTATCATATAGACTGGACTGAGAGTCACATGACCTGCACGGATACTACACAGACGTCTTCTACATGAGATGATGGGTTATAGGGGCAGTATACAGGGGTAGAAGATCCCGGTCTGGTCCTGTATAGAGGACGGCATCACCTGCTCACAGATAACATCACGTAAGGTGAGAAGAGTGAATAGAGAAGAACCCTACCTGCTCCTCCAGCCTGGATGTCCTCTCTTAACCCCGATAGGACCAAGCAGATGAGGCTCAGCCTACACGGCCACCCCGGTGACATGATGAGCAGGTTCTGGCCAATGGTTCCTAATGAGATTCTTAATATTGTGTTACTTTAACTTTCCTGTTCATGGAGACGACTGCAGAACATTGTGTGAAGATCGGGGTCCTTCCTCTTTTGTGGTTTAATTTCAAATCTGCTTCAAGTTCTAAATCCCGGAAATTCTACCAACTCGCTCCTCCTCGCTCGCTGTTGTGTAACAGTGTATGTCAGGGTTCAGGGATGTGGAATTGTAGGTACAATATAAGGTCCTATATTCAGTATCGGGGAATACACTACATAGAGACAAGTATTGGGGCGTCTACAAGTTCCATCTACTGGAGCATTTCAGACTCCCGTTCTAAATCCATAGACATTAATATGCAGTTGCTCCCCCTTTTATGGGAAAACTTTCCACAAGATTTTGGGGTATCTGAAGTCCAGGGGTCTGTAAGATCCAGTAAAGTTCTACTTTAAAAGGGTACTCCGCCCCTAGACATCTTGTCGCCTATCCAAAGGATCGGGGATAAGATGTCTGATCGCGGAGCTCCCCGCAATCTTGGCTGCGGCACCCCAGTCATCCGATGCACGGAGCAAACTTCACTACAAGCTGGATGACTGGCAATGCGGGGCCAGAGGCTCGTGACATCATGGCCATGCCCCCTTGTGACATCACTGTCACGCCCCCTCAATGCAAATCTAAGGGAGGAGGCATGACGGCTTCCACACCCCCTCCCATAGACTTGCATTGAGGGGTGTGGCTGTAACGTCACGAGCCTCCGGCGCTGCACCTGATGCTCTAAACAAACACCAGGTGCAGCAGGGAGATTGCGGGGGGCCCCAGCAGCGGGACCCCCGCAATCAGACATCCTATCCCTTAAAGGGGTTCTCCCGTGGAAAGTTAAACAGATTTGTAAATTACTTTTATTAAAAAAATCTTAAATCCTTCCAGTACTTTTTAGGGGCTGTATACTACAGAGGAAATGCTTTTCTTTTTGGATTTCTCTTATGTCACGAGCACGGTGCTCTCTGCTGACCTCTGCTGTCCATTTTAGGAACAGGAGAAAATCCCCATAGCAAACATATGCTGCTCTGGACAGTTCCTAAAATGGACAGCAGAGGTCAGCAGAGAGCACTGTGGTCGTGATAGAAGAGAAATCCAAAAAGAAAAGCATTTCCTCTGCAGTATACAGCCCCTAAAAAGTACTGTAAGGATTAAGATTTTTTAATAGAAGTAATTTACAAATCTGTTTAACTTTCTGGCACCAGTTGATTTAAAAAAAAAAAAAAAAAGTACCCCTTTAAACTTTGGATATGGGATAGAAAACAAATAATTCCCAAATAGGGGCTCACAAAACCCCACTTTACTAATTCCTACTCTAAAATATAACTTTTTTGTGTAATTACATATTTTCAAAGTAATATTATTTTTTTTCAATTTATATATGTTAAAAACACACAGTCTACCCCAACATTACAAAAATAATAATAATTATAATATTAATTACGAGTAACCAGGCCAGAGAAGCAGCTATATCTCCACTGATCTTACTAAACTGATCTCTAATATATCTCAGCAGTATTCAGGGATTAATGTAACAACAGCTGCCTAAAAGGTTCAGCAGAAAAGAGTTTAGTATAAAGGGTAGACAAGTCCCGACATGTTTCACCAGGAGTGGTGTTATCAAGGGGTTTGGGGCTAATGTTCATTATTACATGAAGACTTTACCAGCACTGTACTGTAGACACTCCATGTGTTGTCATATATATAATTTCTCTATGGCACCATATTATAGACATATTCTCACCTGGAAGCAATGCTTCCTTATACCTCCATACTTCGTAGGATTCACAGATATATACACCCCCCCTTTATATTACTACATATCGTTATGATGGGCTATAATATAGTTCTATAAATAATTTTTACACCAACAATGTTCAGATAATAGAGGGAATAGTTCACCAACCACTAGCAGTAATATAGGCGCTGATGGGGAGGAAATATCGACCATAATAAGAGGAAATAATATAACATCACACAATGTGGACAGGATTGAGCTGTGGTGATGATGTGCTGGTGACTGTGAGAGAAAGACAAGGGTAACAAAGTGAAGGGGCATTAAGATTCTTAGATTCAGTTCTTCAAAGTGGTTTTGTTCTATAGATGACGTTTTTTTTCCTTTTCTTTGTAATTTGTTTATTCTATAAATCTTCCTCCTTCCATTTCTATTATATGGGAAGACATGGATTTTGGATTGTACCCGGAGGCTGGTGTCATCATCATGAAAGGAAAACGCTGCATACAAATACATTAACCATCATCCTAAACAGTAGAAGCAACCGGCCAGTCCCTGCAGAATACAGTTGTGGTGTCTACGGGGTGGATAATATGAAATAAACACTTTGTGATGCCAGGGCACCGTTATCCTATACACAGTCCAAGGTTTGAGACAGCTTCTCCTGGGCCAGGCACGGGGCAAAAACTACTCTGATACAAGGTTACGGATAACTGCCTTTACTGAGGCAGGATAGATGGTGATTCCTTTACAGTATAGATTGGTGCAAAGGGAGGTGCAGGGTAAACCTTGGAAGCTATCGCCTTGCTGGGACTTGTAGTTGCTTGTGCTGTATGGTGACTGACTTGTGAGGAATGGCAACCCACGCTGACTTTGGTGCTGCAGACTGACGGACTGAAGACTATTGCTTTCCCCAGAGTTTAGTGCTTACTGCTAGACTTTGACATTCATCTGAGCGTAGAGGATTTTCTTTTTAGGAGATTCGTGGCTGCAGGATTGTTAGATTGAGGCTACTCAGATCACCTCACACTTCTCTCTGACTTCTCCACACTGTAACTCAGGAGTTCAGCTTACAACTAGCACTGGAGCTAGACTCCTCCTCCCCTACACTATATAAAAGGCAATTTGGAGGATTCCCATTTGGACAGATAGGTCACCTGATTCACTCTGCACCTTCCCTGCTAACAGACTTAACCTCCTTAAGGACGCTATTACAAAGAGAGTACCAAAAATGGCAAATAGACCATGCCAAACAAATGGCAAGGTCAAAAAATAGATTTGATCTACTTCTGGGCAAAAAATCTCGTAAACATTGCAGACTGTTGAGACCCAATTAGCTCCTAGCAGGCTATAACTACCCCTCCCCCTTATTACAATAATTAATTAAATAATAACTGACACAACAACAATTTAACTTTTCCGTGGGTGGGAATCGGCCACAGCTTTATTTATGAAATTACTTATATAAATAACAATTTAACTGTAACAAAGACACCGATTGGCTTCTTACCAACCCGAGAGGTGCTGCCACACTGTCCTGTGTGGAGGTCTATCCCGGGTTGACCCCGCTTTCACCGTCTTCTTACCGCCAAGCTGTGACTTACAGGAAACAGAGATACAAAAAAAGGGAGGGAGGGAGGGCAAAACTCCGGGTCCTGGGCAGATTGAGGGGGAAAGGGAGGCACCCCAGCTATAAATACCCAGGGGAGGGCCCCTGAAAGCCCGGGAAACTATTAAACCCCTGATTGGTGCACTCCTTCCCCCCCACCCATGGGACATACCACTGTAGCCACTGGCAAGTTTTACAGGCGGGGGAGGGGGCTAAAAAACCTTGCCTGTACATTTCTTAACCCCTTAACTGCTCACCAGTCAGGGGGCAAGCTAGTTATGCACAGCTTGCCCCTCCAGACTGTTGAGACCCAATTAGCTCCTAGCAGGCTATAACTACCCCTCCCCCTTATTACAATAATTAATTAAATAATAACTGACACAACAACAATTTAACTTTTCCGTGGGTGGGAATCGGACACAGCTTTATTTATAAAATTACTTATATAAATAACAATTTAACTGTAACAAAGACACCGATTGGCTTCTTGCCAACCCGAGAGGTGCTGCCACACCGTCCTGTGTGGAGATCTACCCCGGGTTGACCCCGCTTTCACCGTCTTCTTACCGCCACGGAGGAGACCAGTTAGCCCTACACTGGGCTCCGACCCCCACCCAAGAGATACTGGATAGCCAACACCTGGGGCCACCTCAGCCCCCCGACACACCCAAAACATTTCCTCTCCAGGAAATCCGCTCAACACATTTCCTCTCCAGGAAATCCGCTCAACACATTTCCTCTCCAGGAAATCCGCTCAACACATTTCCTCTCCAGGAAATCCGCTCAACACATTTCCTCTCCAGGAAATCCGAGTTACCTGCCACCAGGACCATTATTTTATTTATTTTTTTTTTAATTTATTTATTTTAATTTTTTATTTTTTAAATAACCCGTGTGAACTTCTCTCTCAGACTCGCCCATACACCGAAGAGTGCTGCAGCACTCGCACCACCTTGCGGAAAGCCGCTCTTAAAACAAAAACACACATGGGAAACATCAAACTGGGCGAAAATAGCAACACAACATGCAGATCGCCCGCGCCCCACGTGCAGCGCTACCCTCTTCGGAAACCCCATCCACCTCCGTCGGCCCCGATACAAAAAGAGAGCAAATCCCGAAATCACAAAACAGTAATTCACGGACCCTCATGGAGCACGAGCTGCGTCTTCCGGATCGCCTAAACAGTCTCGGACCGACGGGCCTTTTTTTTATTTTTATTTTTTTATTTTATTTTTTTTAAACTTTTTCTATGAAACGCACAAAATAGGCACCCAAAAACACGGACACCCAAGTCCCATGGAAGGAGACGGGGAGAAAGAAAAAGTGCCCCATCCACATAGCCCTGAAAAAAGCTAGCGCAAAATCTCGGATCAGAAAAATTACGCAAAACGACAACCAAAAACCCGACCCACAGCCGCCACCAAGCGACCCAAAAATGATAGGAAAAAAACGGTCGCCGACAGCAAGGCCACCCACTCGTGGGCCCAGCCCCTAGGTATACACCACCCACTCGTGGGCTCCCTAGGTATACACCACCTGCAAAGCAGAAAGAAAATCACCCCCTGCCATGTGCCGTGCGCCAACCGCACCCCACTGGATCGCAGCACAGCGGGAAAGCCAACCAACTTTTAAAAAAAAATTTTTTTAGGTGATTAACATTAACAGGTGAAGATCCCAGCATCACATACTCAGAATGTTATTTGGATACACTGAGAACACTGCCCAAATCTCGAACCTCCTAGGAGAGGTGACACAGCAGATAACTTCCATTATCACATCCTATTAAAACGAAACAGTAAATCAAACATCAGAGCCTTGTAAGGTTACATCAAGGGGCATTCCAGGTATGGAAACCAATATTTTTTTTTTTTTTTTTTTTTCAAAGTTTTTTAAAAATAGGGTCCCTCTCGAACCTCCGGGACCCTCCTCGACTGTAGACATCCCGGCCTCCACACCAACACTAACCACTCGCAAGCGCCGTACCGTGAGTGCGACCAAACCGCAGTAGCCACCAAAGCGGACCAAGAATTACACCACTCTCCCCAAGGACCCACGGGCCGGCCGCACAAGCAACCCTCCTGAACTACAGCCAGAGAAAACGGGACAAAACGTCAACACCCAATACCGACCCCAGGGACCGTAGCCCTGAAAGAAATCGTAACTCCAAACAGTGAAGCACTAGATGCAACAGGCAGAGCACAGGAAGAAAACACGCCCCCTGATCACTCAAATCACACACTAGAAAAGAAGAAAAGCATCACAAAATTAGCGCGAAACCAAGCACAGGGGCCATGCCAACCCACACAGTAACGTTACAAGTCTAAAACATGAGCTGCCGAAGCAAGCACCCAAAGTCCCACAACCAACACCAAGGGAAAAGCTCAAACAAAACCCCAAGCATGGCAGAAACCCACCGCAGCACCACTGGAAAACCAAACACCACACCAACAACCGACCAAACCAGCCACAACCGAGAACAGAGCGAGCTCCCCGTGCACTGCAATGGGGAACTGAAAGCAGGCCAGTCCACTGCCCAACTCCAGAAAAAACCCCAACCAACCGAAATGTCAGCCCATAGCGTACCAGGGGCACATATGCGGGGGCACAAATACCAGACACCCTCGGTGGCCAGAGACAACCTGCAGGAAAAAACTCCGCCCAGAACCATATTCCATGCGGAACATACAGTAAACCAGCAAGGACCGGAACAGGGGCACCTAGCGAGCCCCGAGGAAACCAAAACAGAGAAAACGCAAACACTCCCCGTTCACAGGAAAACTGCAGACCAACGCCAACACGGCATGCGGAAGACTGCAACAAACCACACCCCAACAAGCGTAGAGCACAGGAGAATCCCCCTCCGGAAAAACCACCTCAAACAGAAGAACCCACAAGGAAAGACAAACTGAGACCCAAGCGAAACCTACCCACCGCCACATCAGCTAAAGCACCCAGCATGACATACAGGAGTCCCATGCCTACCAGAGATCGGGAGCAAAACAGGAGAAAACATCAGACAATACACTAGGACAAAAAGAGCAGCGGAGAGGGACTACAACTAGTGACGGAGAGAAACACCAAACCAAGGGGGGAGAAAACCAAAAGAAACAAAACCGTAACTGGGTGCCACCGATTCAGGATAAGGAACAAGCCTCAGGAGCTAAGACCACAAAACCCGGTCATCCAGAGCGTAAGGCCAAAAGACCACTCACCTAAGTGTGCACCGCAGAAAATGATACCACATCAAAACACCCCGTCAAGAAGAGACGTACCCAACTCACAACCAGAGACCAACATAGACATACACCTATATCCGAGACCCAAACCCAACAAACACACAGGAACAAAAGGCGGTTACTACCCAGAACAGACAAAGAATAAGTCAGCCAGCACTTTAGTTGATACCAAACTATTATATGGACCTGGCCTACAGGTGCACGCTACTAGGCTAGATATACAGCAACAGAAGAATGCAGCAGCACACTGCCAGCACAAGGATATATGTGCAACATGAATATGCAGTTAAAACATGGAGACTATACAGCTATGGTGTAATAGATGCAAATGTGAAACTATGAAATAGTGAGGCACTTAGCTCGCAAATTTGTCTCCGCCGGCGGTCAAATAGCTTGGACCGTCCCACCGCGATAAGGTGGCCTCATTGGGACGGACCCTACACTGTGTATATGCCTCTGTGTGAACAGTTCAGTAAGCATGGCAGGGTCTGGAACATCCAAGACACCTTATATACACACCTGATAGAGGTGGGTGGGGTGCAAGGCCAACATGGAGGTAGCCACTCCCCCGTATATAGTATTACTATAATAGTGCTGCTATATACACCTGATAGAGGTGGGTGGGGTGCAGGAGCCAACATGGAGGTAGCCACTCCCCCGTATATAGTATTACTATAATAGTGCTGCTATATACACCTGATAGAGGTGGGTGGGGTGCAAGGCCAACATGGAGGTAGCCACTCCCCCGTATGTGCAATACAGACAAAGAATAAGTCAGCCAGCACTTTAGTTGATACCAAACTATTATATGGACCTGGCCTACAGGTGCACGCTACTAGGCTAGATATACAGCAACAGAAGAATACAGCAGCACACTGCCAGCACAAGGATATATGTGCAACATGAATATACTACCCAGAACAGCCATAAGCACACCAACGGGGGAAGGAGAGGGCACCAACCCAGCCTAGCCAGCTGAAGACAACTGGCCTGCCAAAGCCCCAAGAGCAGGCACAAAAATAGAGCCACCCCTGCCCCCCGCAACAGAACGCTCACTAAGTCCAGAAGATGGAGAAGGCACAAAAGATGGAGGAACCACTTCACCACCGCAGGCATGGGACAAGGCACGCTGGAGACCACCTGGTTGCGGGTACTCTGCTGCCGCCCGGAATGGCGCTGGGAAACCAGCAGCAGAGGAGAGGTGATGGAGGGTTTGGGGTGCAGTGGCTGCAAGAACCATGCGCCGTGATCCAAAGTTTACAGCGGTACCATTGTCGTGTCAATCAGAGTTGTGATTATTTATTCATTTATTTATTTATTTTTTTTTTTTAGGTATAAAAAGCGACCAAAATACGCTATATGGGACTGTAGAATATATATATTTAATTATTAATTTGCGCTTACACCCCAAACCGTGCGATCAAATGAGGATATATAACTTGATAGTTCGGACATTGACGCACGTGGCCTTTGATACCACATGCGTATGTGCATTGAAATCTACATAGTTTGTACTTTTTCATTTCATTGTAATTTATTATTCATTTATTATTATTTATCATTTTTTATTTATGTTTTTTTATTTTTTTTATAAATTATTATTTTTTTTAAATTATTTTTATTTTTATTTTTTTGTTAATTCATTTATTTATTTATGATTTTTTTTTTGGCGTGTACGCCATTGAAGGAGTACTGCAATCGAAGATATATTTCGATAGTACGGACATGTACGCAAGCAGCGATACCGTATAGGTGTATATGCTTGATGTAATACAGATTTTTATATTTTATTTAATTTATTTATTTAATTTATTCATTTATTTAGTAATTTTTTTTTTTTTTTTTTATGTATGGGGAAAAAAAAGGGGAGGGGGGGGGGAGCAGTGATCCAAACGTTTTATGGCAAGGGTTAAATTGATCTTCATGAACTTTTTTTTTTTTTTTTTGTGTGCAATGCTATAGCTCCCATAGGGAGCCACAACACTGCACACACAGATCCTAACACAGATCACTTGCCATGTGTTAACATGGCAATGATCTGGGTCATCGGTGATTGATTGCTCATTGGAGCAATCAATCCACGAGCGGACGCGCAGGAGGCAGGTAAGTGACCCTCCTGCTGCGTTCCAGCTGATCGGGACATCGCGATTTAATCGCGATGGTCCCGATCAGCCCGACTGAGCAGCCGGGACGCCCGTACATACATTCAGATGCGGCGATCAACTTTGATTGCCGCATCCAAAAAGGTAATGCCGGACATCTGCCCGATTGGCGATGTCCGGCATTAGCATGGGTCCTGGTTGCTAATAGCAACCGGGACCCAGCGGCTATGATGCGCGCTCAACTTGTGAGCGCGCATCATAGCTAGGGACACGCAAATGGACATTAATAAACATCCATTTGCGCAAGCCTACAAAAAACAGCAGCAGCCACCCAGGGGGCCGCCACCGCAGGCGGAGGGGACAGTAACGGGGGAAGGAGGCAAAGCGCGCTCAAATGGAGCACGCCTGGGAGGGGGGCTCGGGCCAGGGAAGAGGATTGAAGGAACGGGCAGAGAAAAGGATTAAAGGAAGGGGCAGGAGATTAAAGGAAGGGGCAGGAGATTAAAGGAAGGGGCAGGAGATTAAAGGAACGGGCAGGAGATTAAAGGAACGGGCAGGAGATTAAAGGAACGGGCAGGAGATTAAAGGAACGGGACAGGGAAGGGGATTAAAGGAACGGGCAGAACAGGGGGAAGGAGAGCGGGACTGTGAGAGGGTGAGAGGTCCGCCAGCCACCCGAACCCAACACCAGGGTGCAACAGGAGGGGAGGCCAGCTCAGCCACAAACGAGCATGCCAACCCTCACCCTCCTGCTCCATCCGGGCCATAATATAAGGGGCAGATACATACCAATCGGCAGACAAAACTCCGGGTCCTGGGCAGATTGAGGGGGGAAGGGAGGCACCACAGCTATATATACCCAGGGGAGGGCCCCTGAAAGCCCGGGAAACTATTAAACCCCTGATTGGTGCACTCCTTCCCCCCCACCCATGGGACATACCACTGTAGCCACTGGCAAGTTTTACAGGCGGGGGAGGGGGCTAAAAAACCTTGCCTGTACATTTCTTAACCCCTTAACTGCTCACCAGTCAGGGGGCAAGCTAGTTATGCACAGCTTGCCCCTCCAGGAATACCGTACAACAACCGGTCACATATGTCACCCAGTATAGCTTGGACTATAAGTTGATCACTAATATCATACACAAATTTATGCCTATTATTACTGGTGATCCGGTCCATTCTTGCTGATGGTCCGGATACAGGTGTGTGCCGAGAAGGGCACCGACCATAGGTCAGTCGGTTTCCCCCAGCCACGTGGCTACCCAATAAAGGTACTTACCATGCGAGGTGTGTGCGCTGCAGTATTATGCATACATCTAAAGTATCCTGTTCTTCCTCTAGAGATGAGGTTCATACCATCAAAGAATATATTAACTGCAATACACCGTCTGTAGTATGTCCGGTAACATGTCGGGGAGTCCACTATGTAGGATGCACTACCTGTCCATTAAAGACTAGAATCAGATGTACGTCACTTTAATTCCCGACATGTCTCCATGATCAGTCAACATTGTGCAGAAAAACATGATGGCAGCCATGCCAGTCTAATTCTCCAGGGCATCGAAAGGGTAGGATCCCCCAAAAGAGGGGGTAATCATAGGCAAAAGCTCCTTGATCGGGAGGTGTTTTGGATCATGCGGTTGGAAATCAGAAATCCATTGGGATTGAATAAGAGGCAGAATGTCATACTGCATTATTAACCCGCGTGATTCAAGTATCTCCCCCAGAAATAATACTGTTTTATACAATTGACCATATATATGTTTTATACACTAGTTTTATCACCACATGTATATACTTTTTTCTATACAGTATCAGTATACCCCTTCTATATTTATTATGTCTCTTTATTTTTAGTTGGTCTCAACCCTATGCGAAAGAATGACACAAGTGCTCTGTTACAGCTTTTACTATTGTATCTTTGTTATGTGTGTCTATATACTTCTCCATGGCATATACAGTCATGGCCGTAAATGTTGTCCCCCCTGAAATGTTTCTATAAAATGAAGTATTCCTCACAGGAAAGGATTGCAGTAACACAGGTTTTGCTATACACATGTTTATTCCCTTTGTGTGTATTGGAACTAAACCAAAAAAGGAGGAAAAAAAGCAAATTGGACATAATGTCACCAAACTCCAAAAATGGTCCGGACACAATTATTGGCACCTTACATAATTGTGGATAAATAAGATTGTTTCCAGCATGTGATGCTCCTTTATACTCACCTGGGGCAAGTAACAGGTGTGGGCAACATAAAAATCACACCTGACAGCAGATAAAAAGGAGAGAAGTTCACTTAGTCTTTGCATTGTGTGTCTGTGTGTGTCACACTAAGCATGGACAACAGAAAGAGGAGAAGAGAACTGTCTGAGGACTTGGGAACTAAAATTGGGGAAAATATCAACAATCTCCAGGTTACAAGTCCATCTCCAGAGATCTAGATTTGTCTTTGTCCACAGTGCGCAACATTATCAAGAAGTTTACAACCCATGGACCTGTAGATAATCTCCCTGGGCGTGGACGGAAGGGAAAAACTGATGAAAGGTGTCACCGCAGGATAGTCCGGATGGTGGATAAGCAGCCCCAAACAAGTTCCAAAGATATTCAAGCTGCAGGATCAGGGAGCATCAGTGTCAATTTAAATGAGATGAAACGCTATGGAGGAGACCCAGGAGGACCCCACTATGGAGGAGACCCAAGAGGACCCCACTATGGAGGAGACCCAGGAGGACCCCACTATGGAGGAGACCCAGGAGGACCCCACTATGGAGGAGACCCAGGAGGACCCCACTATGGAGGAGACCCAGGAGGACCTAACTATGGAGGAGACCCAGGAGGACCCCACTATGGAGGAGACCCAGGAGGACCCCACTATGGAGGAGACCCAGGAGGACCCCACTATGGAGGAGACCCAGGAGGACCTAACTATGGAGGAGACCCAGGAGGACCCCACTGCTGACACAGACATGAAAAAGCAAGACTACATTTTACCAAAATCCTTCTGGGAAAACATCTTGTGGACAGATGAGACCAGGATAGATCTTTTTTTGGTAAAGCAAATCATTCTACTGTTTACCGAAAATGGAATGAGGCCTACAAAGAAAAGAACACAGTACCTACAGTGACATATGGTGGAGGTCAGTGATGTTTTGGGTTGTTTTGCTGCCTCTGGCACTGGGGGCCTTGAATGTGTACAAGACATCATGAAATCTGAGGATTACCAATGGATTTTGGGTCGCACTGTACAGCCCAGTGTCAGAAAGCTGGGTTTGTGTCCGAGATCTTGGGTCTTCCAGCAGGACAATGACCCCAAACATATGTCAAAAAGCCCCAGAAATGGATGACAACAAAGAGCTGGAGAGTTCTGAAGTGTCAGCAATGAGTCCAGATCTAAATCCCATTGATCACCTGTGGAGAGATCTTATAATTACTGTTGGGAAAAGGCGCCTTCCAGTAAGAGACCTGGAGCAATTTGTAAAGGAAGAGTGGTCCAACATTCCGGCTGAGAGGTGTAAGAAGCTTATTGATGGTTATAGGAAGAGTGGTCCAACATCCCGGCTGAGAGGTGTAAGAAGCTTATTGATGGTTATAGGAAGAGTGCTCCAACATCCCGGCTGAGAGGTGTAAGCTTATTGATGCTTATAGGAAGAGTGGTCCAACATTCCGGCTGAGAGGTGTAAGAAGCTTATTGATGCTTATAGGAAGAGTGGTCCAACATTCCGGCTGAGAGGTGTAAGAAGCTTATTGATGGTTATAGGAAGAGTGGTCCAACATTCCGGCTGAGAGGTGTAAGAAGCTTATTGATGGTTATAGGAAGAGTGGTCCAACATCCCGGCTGAGAGGTGTAAGCTTATTGATGCTTATAGGAAGAGTGGTCCAACATTCCGGCTGAGAGGTGTAAGAAGCTTATTGATGCTTATAGGAAGAGTTGTCCAACATTCCGGCTGAGAGGTGTAAGAAGCTTATTGATGGTTATAGGAAGAGTGGTCCAACATTCCGGCTGAGAGGTGTAAGAAGCTTAATGATGGTTATAGGAAGAGTGGTTCAACATTCCGGCTGAGAGGTGTAAGAAGCTTATAGATGGTTATAGGAAGAGTGCTCCAACATTCCGGCTGAGAGGTGCAAGAAGCTTATTGATGCTTATAGGAAGAGTGGTCCAACATTCCGTCTGAGAGGTGTAAGAAGCTTATTGATGCTTATAGGAAGAGTGGTCCAACACTCCGGCTGAGAGGTGTAAGAAGCTTATTGATGGTTATAGGAAGAGTGGTCCAACATTCCGGCTGAGAGGTGTAAGAAGCTTATTGATGCTTATAGGAAGAGTGGTCCAACATTCCAGCTGAGAGGTGTAAGAAGCTTATTGATGCTTATAGGAAGAGTGATCCAACATTCCAGCTGAGAGGTGAAAGAAGCTTATTGATGGTTATAGGAAGAGTGATCCAACATACCCGCTGAGAGGTGTAAGAAGCTTATTGATGGTTATAGGAAGTCACTGATTTCACTTATATTTTCCAAAGGGTGTGCAACCAAATGTTTTTGTCCAGACCATTTTTGGAGTTTGGTGACATTATGTCCAATTTCCTTTTTTTCCTTCCTTTTTTGGTTTAGTTCCAATTTTGGTTAAGATCAAAGAATAAGCCCATCCCTGTAGGCGTAAAAATAAAAAAGTTACAGGGGTCGGAAAAAGGGGGATTTTAAATGTACTAAATTTCATGCACGAAGTTCTAATTTTTTTTTAACAGAAGTAAATTAAAATCAAACCTATATAAGTTGGGTATCAATTTAATCATATGAACCTACAGAATAAAGAGACCGCGTCATTTTTGCAAAAAATTTACAAAATGGGGTGGGGTTTTTTTTTTCAAATTTTGTCCCACAAATATTTTTTTCCGGTTTTGCCGTAGATTTTGCGGTGAAATTATTATTGTCATTACAAAGTAAAATTGGTAACACATAAAACAAGCCCTTATATGGGTCTGTAGGTGGAAAGCGTTATGATTTTTAGAAGGGGAGGAGGAGAAAAAGAGAGTGCACAAATGGAAAAGCCTTGAGTCCAAAAGCATGTGCTAGGAAACGGCAGGCATGAGACAGGGAGGAGTCCTGGAACAAACAACTAGTTTCACGCCGGACGGCGTGAAACTAGTTGTTTGTTCCAGGACTCCTCCACGTCTCATGCCTGCCGTTTCCTAGCACATGCTTTTTGAATAAAGTTTTTTCCCTTCGTTGCAACTACAGAAGGTGAGTGCGATTTGTCTACATTCTATTTTCACGTACAACACAATATAACGACTGGATGGGCAGGACACGGGTATTCCGTACTGGGTCACCACATTTAGGCCTCTGTAGAAACTGCAGATACCACATATAACGAATTAAAAATCATAAAATCAAACACTAAAAAGCAACGTTTACCAGTATATAGAGATCAGCGCCATCTACGCTGAAAATGTTATCATCTTAATGATAATCCGACACCCTGTTCATCCACACAAAACCCAATATACTGGATTATAGAGCAGGTGAGCCGCTTCACAAAGGGGGGTCATTTACTTAAATCTGTTCAGTATATGCAGAGTTCTGCCACTGTAATATTCCTGCTGCATTGTGCTCCAGCATGCAATGGAGGCAGGGAGCCAGATCACCCAGCTCCCCTGCCTCCTCCATATTCTCTGTCTGCCCCAACCCCCTGTCATTAATATGCTAATGAAGGTCACAAGTGAGTGAGCAGAGCGCTCACCTGCGGCATTCATTAGCACAATAATAACAGGGCGGGCTAAACAGAGAACATGGAGGAGGCAGGGGAGCTGGGAATGGGCTCCTTGCCCCCACAATGTAGCAGGAAGATTACAGTGTCAGAATTCTGCATATATATTGAACGGATTTAAGTAAGTGACCCCTATGTGTAAAGCTGTTCATCTGCACTATAATCCAGTATATTGGGTTAAGTGCGGGAGAACAGGCTGTCAGATTCTCCGAAAAGAGGTAGTCCAGTATCAAAAAACGTATATCCCCTATGTGCAGGATAGGGGATAGGTGTAAGATTGTGGGGGGTCCAACAGCTGGGACCCCCTGCAATCTTTCGGCCGGCTCTCTGGCTCTCTGCCTGAATGGAGGAATGTGGACGACCACACGTGACGCAGCTGAAACGCCCCCTCCATCATGTATCTCTATGGGAGAGGTGGAGAGTCTCACATCAATTTGTGTGGTGGATGACATGTCTCCATTGATGAGGAGAGTGGGGGGCCGGTGGGAGATCACAGGGGGTCCCAATGGTGAGACCCCTCATGATCAGACATAGGGGATAAGTTTATTGATGCTGTATAACTTGTTCAAGGTCCCAAATGGACACTAGTAGGTGGAAATTAAACCGGCTCCAGAATGTTAAACATATATGTAAATTACTTCTATTAAAAAATCTTTCACTATTAAAAAACCCTTTCAGTACTTATGAGCTGCTGAAGTTGAGTTGTTCTTTTTTTGTCTAAGTGCTCTCTGATGACACCTGTCTCGGGAACTGTCCAGAGTAGAAGCAAATCCCCATAGCAAACCTCTTCTACTCTGTGCAGTTCCCGAGACAGACAGAGGTGTCAGCAGAAAGCACTGTTGCCAGACAGAAAAGAACAACTCAACTTCAGCGGCTGATAATTATTGGAAGGATTAAGATTTTTTAATAGATGTAATTTGCAAATCTGTTTAACTTTCTAGAGCCAGTTGAGATATATATATATATATATATATATATATATATGTAAAAAAGTTTTTTCCTGGAATACCCCTTTAACCTCTTAAGGACCCAGGACGTACGGGGACGTCCTCGCACCCTGGGCCTTAAGGACCCAGGACGTCCCCGTACGTCCTGGCGTTTTCCGGTCTCTGCCGCTCGCCGGGCAGAGATCGGAACTGGATGCCTGCTGAAATCCTTCAGCAGGCATCCAGGGCAAACGCCGAGGGGGGCCATGTAGGCCCCCATGTCGGCGATCGCCGCAAATCGCAAGGGAAATCACCCTTGCGATCTGCGGCGATACCGGGCTGATCGGGTCTCTGGGACCCGACCGCCCGGTAATTTCGCATGATCCCGGCTGTCACAGACAGCCAGGACCATGCTGAAGTATAGGAGCGAGGTGGCAAGCCCGCCACCTCCTCCTATTCCCTGCGATCTGTCGGTTAGTTAACCGACCAATCGCAGGAGGGGGGGCGGTTACTTCCTCCCGTCCTGCCCGGCCCCTGGAAGTTTGGAGAGAATGGGAGGAAGACCGGAGGACGCGGCGGGGGACGGGGGAGTGCTGGGGCCCGGCCCCGGTACTTACCTCGTCCCTGAAGACCCGGATCCAGACGATGAAGATGGCGGCGGCGGCGGCGGCGACAGGTGAGTAGATCTTCAGCCGCGGTCGGGCCCTTTACAGTAATGCACGTCGCCGTAAAGCGACATGCATTGCTGTAATAGGACCCTGTAAACTACAACTCCCAGCATGCCCAGACAGCCCTTGGCGTCTGGGCATGCTGGGAGTTGCAGTTTTGCAACATCTGGAGGTCCGCAGTTTTTGGACCACTGTGCCCTTCCAGATGTTGCAAAACTACACATCCTCAGCATGCCCTTACTGTCCAGGCATGCTGGGAGTTGTAGTGCTGTAACATCTGGCCCTTCAGATGTTGCAGAACTACAGCTCCCAGCATGCCTGGACAGTTTTGGCATACTGGGAGTTCTAGTTTTGCAACATCTGGAAGGGCACAGATTGGGAACCACTGTATTAGTGGTCTGCAAACTAGTCCTCCAGATGTTGCAAAACTACAACTCCAAGCATGCTGGGAGTTGTAGTTCGGCAACATCTGGCTCTAAAGATGTTGCCGACCTACTACTCCCAGCATGCCTGAGAATGTTTGGGAGTTGTGGTTTTGCAACAGCTGGAGGCACACTGGTTGGGAAACATTGTTTCCTAACTCAGTGTTTCCCAACCCGTGTGCCTCCAGCTGTTGCAAAACCACAACTCCCAAACATTCTCAGGCATGCTGGGAGTTGTAGTTTTGCAACAGCTGGAGGTCCCCCCCCCCTGTGAATGTACAGGGTACACTCACATGGGCAGGGGCTTACAGTGAGTATCAGGCTGCAAGTTTGCGATGCAGCAAATTTTGCGCGGCAGCTCAAACTCGCTGTAACCCCCCGCCCATGTGACTGTACCCTAAAAACACTACACTACACTAACACAAAATAAAATAAAAAGTAAAAAAAACACTACATATACACATACCCTTACACAGCCCCCGCCCCTCCCCAATAAAAATGAAAAACGTCTGGTACGCCACTCTGTCCAAAATGGAGCCTCCAGCTGTTGCAAAACAACAACTCCCAGTATTGCCGGACAGCCGTTGACTGTCCAGGCATGCTGGGAGTTTTGCAACAGCTGGAGGCACCCTGTTTGGGAATCACTGGCGTAGAATACCCCTATGTCCACCCCTATGCAAATCCCTAATTCAGGCCTCAAATGCACATGGCGCTCTCTCACTTTGGAGCCCTGTCGTATTTCAAGGCAACAGTTTAGGGCCACATATGGGGTATCGCCGTACTCGGGAGAAATTGACTAACAAATTTTGGGGGGCTTTTTCTCCTTTCACCCCTTATGAAAAGGTGAAGTTGGGGTCTACACCAGCATGTTAGTGTAAAAAAATTAACTTTTTACACTAACATGCTGGTGTTGCCCTATACTTTTCATTTTGACAAGAGGTAAAATGGAAAAACGCCCCCCAAAATTTGTAATGCAATTTCTACCGACTACGGAGATACCCCATATGTGGGCGCAAACTGCTCTGGGGGCGCACAACAAGGCCCAGAAGGGAGAGTGCGCCATGTACATTTGAGGTGATTTGCACAGGGGTGGCTGTTACAGCGGTTTTGACAAACGCAAAAAAAAAAAAAAAAACACATGTGACCCCATTTCGGAAACTACACCCCTCATGGAATGTAATGAGGGGTGTAGTGAGAATTTACCCCCCACAGGTGTCTGACAGATCTTTGGAAGAGTGGGCTGTGCAAATTAAAAATGTTGTACAGCCCACTGTTCCAAAGATATGACAGACACCAGTGGGGGGTAAATGCTCACTTTACGCCTTCTTACGTTCCTCAAGGGGTCTAGTTTCCAAAATGGTATGCCATGTGGGGGTTATTTTGCTGTCCTGGCACCATAGGGGCTTCCTAAATGCGACATGCCCCCCGAGCAAAATTTGCTCTCAAAAAGCCAAATATGACTCCTTCTCTTCTGAGCATTGTAGTTCGCCCGTAGTGCACTTCAGGTCAACTTATGGGGTACCTTCATACTCAGAAGAGATGTGGTTACAAATTTTGGGGGGTATTTTCTGCTATTAACCATTGCAAAAATGTGAAATTTGGGGGGGGGGGGGGAAACACACCTTTTAGTGATTTTTTTTTTTTTACATATTCAAAAGTCGTGAAACTCCTATGGGGTATTAAGGCTCACTTTATTCCTTGTTACGTACCTCAAGGGGTCTATTTTCCAAAATGGTATACCATGTGGGGGATTTTTGCTGTTCTGGCACCATAGGGGCTTCCTAAATGCAACATGACCCCCAAAAACCATTTCAAAAAAACATACTCTCCAAAATCTCCTTCGCTTCTGATCCCTCTACTGCGCCCGCCGAACACTTTACATAGACACATGAGGTATGTGCTTACTCGAGAGAAATTGGGCTACAAATATAAGTATAATTTTTCTCCTTTTTCCCCTTGTAAAAATTCAAAAATTGGGTCTACAAGAACATGCGAGTGTAAAAAATGGAGATTGTGAATTTTCTCCTTCAGTTTGCTGTTATTCCTGTGAAACAACTAAAGGGTTAAAACGCTGACTGAATGTCATTTTGAATACTTTGGGGGGGGGTGCAGTTTTTATAATGGGGTCATTTGTGGGGTATTTCTAATATGAAGACCCTTCAAATCCACTTAAAACCTGAACTGGTCCCAGAAAAATAGTGAGTTTGAAAATTTTGTGAAAAATTGGAAAATTGCTGCTGAACTTTGAAGCCCTCTGGTGTCTTCCAAAAGTA
Organism: Hyla sarda; assembly: GCF_029499605.1. Taxonomy (NCBI): domain Eukaryota; kingdom Metazoa; phylum Chordata; class Amphibia; order Anura; family Hylidae; genus Hyla; species Hyla sarda. The sequence goes on from NC_079189.1 coordinate 617,367,399, forward strand.
AAATCACGTCAATTTTATGATGCAAACATAAAGTAGACATATTGTATTTGTGAATAAAAATTTTTTTTATTTGGAATATCCATTTTCCTTACAAGCAGAGAGCTTCAAAGTTAGAAAAATGCGAAATTTTCAATTTTTTCATCAAATTTTGGAATTTTTCACTAAGAAACGATGCAAGCATCGACAAAATTTTACCAATTACATAAAGTAGAATATGTCACGAAAAAACAATCTCGGAATCAGAATGATAGGTAAAAGCATCCCAGAGTTATTAATGTTTAAAGTGACAGTGGTCAGATGTTCAAAAACGCCCGGTCCTAAGGTGTAAAATGGCCTGGTCCTTAAGGGGTTAATGAACAGATGCCCAAAACTGACCAGCATATTCCAGGTTAGGCTGTACCAATGCTTTATAAAGGGGTAGCCGGTCTTTATATACATGACAATATCCTGCAGGCCTTAGAAGCGGCTGCCTGACATTGTGCTTTTCTGTAGTCTATGATCTACCAGTCACCTTGTCAGGATCCGGAGTGTTATGCAGGGTAGACACAGGTAGTGAATGCTCTATGTCAGTGAGGTGATGACGTGGGCCGTACCAGGGGAACGGAATCTAAAGGGTTACTGGTTTTCACCAGAGCCTGCCGCAAAGCGGGATGGACTTGCTGCGGCAAGTTACTGTACAACATGATGTGCAGAGCAGCTCTGAATGTTCTCTTTATAACTCTGCTGCTCCTTAGCTGGGTTTACTAATAATAGACCCAGATGAGGAGCAGTAGAGCCTGTTCAGAAAACATAATAGACTATTATCTCTGATGCCATTTGTTCTGTACACAGCTCTGCTGCTCCTTAGCCGGGTTTACTAATAATAGACCCAGATGAGGAGCAGTGGAACCTGTTCAGAAAACATAATAGACTATTATCTCTGATGCCATTTGTTCTGCACACAGCTCTGCTGCTCCTTAGCCGGATTTACTAATAATAGACCCAGATGAGGAGCAGTAGAGCCTGTTCAGAAAACATAATAGACTATTATATCTGATGGCATTTGTTCTCTACACAGCTCTGCTGCTCCGCCGCCTGCAACAAACGCCCACAACCATACATGGAGAGAGCCTGCAGCAGACATTTGGAGGTATCAATCATGAAATGTAACCAGTGAAATGTGAAGTGATATTACTAGAGCTTTCAGTCTGTATCTGTGATGCCATTTATATCATACATTTTTATTATCGCATTCATATCTTATTTTTTATAGGATGCTACAGGAATTTGAAGGTCAGGAGCTGTGCTAGCTTTAAAGCCAGGGAATAATGGCTGCTAACAGCAGCCAGGACCCACTGCTATGATAGACTTGGGCAAGACTTGGGTGATCATTTTTTTTAATTGATTATTTCCAATAGATTCCCTTTTGGGAATCCAAAAAAACCCTAATTTCCCATATACTACTTATTATAAATAAAAATCCCATAAGCTTTATTATTTTCTACACATATATATTAAAATCAAACAGCGCTGTTTGCTCCAGTTATCCTTTGATTATTAGATTCTCAATGCAGACTTCTCTGCTAGTTTTGCTTCTTGTTTGTGAATGAACTGTCCTGTATGCCTGCAGGTCATACAGGGTTAATGCTTAGGAGCAGAAGCGCTGCCATGGTTAAAATATGAGCGTGGATGCGATGTCGGTCGTATTTATAACCTACGTTTGTAACGTCACTGATGGACAGCAGGATGTGTTAGACAACCAATGAGCTGCAATTGTCAAATTGCAGGCAGCTCATTGGATCGGCCCTTTTGATTGATGGGCTCTGGCTCCATTTAGAGTCCTGCCCTAAGGTCAGCCCTATTTGTGACATCCTTATCAGGTCCGTTAGCCAATCAATTCTTTTGTTTACTCACTACGTCAGTACATGACGTGAGTGGCGCAGTCTCGGCTGTGCGAACTCTTGATCTCTTTTCCTCGTCCCTGGGCTTATCATCGCGTGTGCACGGACTGTTAGATGTCTTAAACATAGTATTCGCAACTTAGTGTGCGCGAACTCTTAGAGTCTTTTAGAGATATATTGCTCCATTGTACCATCTCTACATTATGTTCCTATGCTTTGATATCTAAGTAGGATTAAATTTTTTTCTTTTTTGGATAGTTCTTGTCCAGAGTTATGTGATATATTTCCAGATTATGAGAGAGGGGGGGGGGAGGGGGGATGTGGGAAGGAGGAAAGAGAAAAGAGGAAAGAGGGGGGGTTGTGGGTGGGGGGGGGGGGGTTGTGTAGGTGGGGGAAATTTCTTGATATTGCCTTAAGATTTTAAATTGATGACTGAATATTTTATTGAACTAGTAACCAAACAGGAAAATGAATTTTTTTTTACTTATTCCTTAATCCTCTATGAATTAGACTTCCTCTCCCACCCTCCTCTACCACGGGGACAAGCACACCACCCTCATCAGACACCCCCATTATGCATAGGTAAGTATCTGGGGGGGGGGGGGAGGGGGGGGGAGGGGAATTAAATAACAATTTTTTGCCATCATTTTTATTTTTATGTCTTTGTGTCACCTTTATCTAGATTCAACCTGCTCCTCAAATCCCCAACAACCTCCAAATGGGAACACTGCACTCGAATCTATCCTCCCCACAGGTAAGTATTGAATTGACTAGAATCATATTTTTTGTATATATATATATATATATATATATATATATATATATATACATACCATGCTCTAAAGATCTCTATTAGGCATTATTAAATGGTATTAGGATTAAATAGTCATTATGATATTTAAGTTTACAGGGCGCTTACTTTTTTGATTCCAACAGAGCCTGCATTGAATTGATATAGGCACAACCTGCTTAATAATCATTCTTTTCCTTTTTCTACTCATGACACGGCATCTGCTCTTGTGTAGACTAGTATTGAATTTATAAACAAATTGTTAAAAATAAAATATGTTGATTGAATGATAGGCAGGCAATTTTAGAGGAAGGCGGAGAAAGTAAACCCTTCGTTAAGTCCATGTGGACTAAGGGTTTTTAGTCTATATATCCATGTAGCCTCCTCTCTTAACAGTTTTTTGTCTAGGTTTCCACCTCTCAGGCCCAGACTGGGTTTAAGAAAACCCCAAAATTTTAGATTTGACAAATCACCTCTATGTACCTCACGGGTGTGTCTAGCTAGAGGAGTATCAACACCCGTTCTGATTGTACTAAGGTGTTTAGAAATTCTCCTTCTCAGCTGTTGTGTAGTCTTCCCTACGTACATCTTAGGGCATCCGCATTCCACTATATAAACTACTCCGGTCGTCTGGCAGTTAATAAATTCTCTTATTTCATATTTACGTCCATCTGTGACGTTAACAAATTCCTTTTTTTTGGGCATAAATTTACAGAAGTTGCATCCTCCACATGGATAAGATCCTTTTACTTTTGATCTTAACCACATTGTTTCCGTTTTTTCTTCTTTATAGTGACTGTGTACCAGGCACTCTCTCACATTTCTGCCTCTGCGATAGGTCACACTGGGACCCACGGTAAGTACCTCCTTAAGGTCATTGTCCTCTAAGAGGATCGGCCAGTATTTTTTGAGAATCTCTAAAACCTGCTTGTTACTTTGATCAAAGGTTCCTATACATCTCACTCTTCGTGATTGTTCACCAATCTTTTTTGGTCTCAATAGATCCGCCCTTGGGGTGTCTCTAGCCCTCACAAACGCACGATGCAGAATCTTTTTAGGGTAGCCCCTAGCTATAAATCGATGGTATAAAAGTTTGCTCTCCTCCAAGAAAGCAACTTCATTGGAGCTATTACGTTTTGCCCTAAGATACTGGTCTATAGGTATACCGCTTTTCAGAGGTCTCGGATGGAAACTTTTCCAGTTAAGGAAACTGTTGGTAGATGTGGTTTTTCTGTATACTTTTGTCTCGACGCTGCCACCAGGTTCAAAAGAGATCTCTAGGTCCAAAAAACATAGTGAGTGAGAATGAATTTCTGATGTAAAGTGCATACCAATCTGGTTGTTATTGCGATTTTGTACAAACTTGTGAAATAAGGTGGTGGTGCCATCCCAAAATAAAAGAACATCGTCTATATAACGCCCCCAAAATAAAATGTGCTTAGTAAACTCATCGTGCTCATCTGAAAAAACTACCGTGTCCTCCCACCACCCTAAAAATAAATTTGCAAAATTAGGTGCAAAATTTAATTGAGTCCCTGCCCTCCAAAATGTCTGTGCCCATCCCTGCTAAGCCTGTAGTGAAGCCTTCAACTTTTCTATTGTGACCACTGACCAGCTCCGGAGGTGACTGCTCCACTGATTTACAGTTCTTATGGTAAAGACGTCTTGTTGCCCCGGAGATTAAACCTTTTTTTCTCCAGATAGAGGGAGCGCCCCCTTTGTCTTTTATCCTCATAGGTTAGATGTACCGGCACCTTTATTAGGTTAGATGTTCCAGACCCTCCTTAGATGCTCCGGACCCTTATTAGTTTAGATGTCCCGGCCCCTTATTAGTTTAAATGTTCTGGCCCCTTATTAGTTTAACCCCTTAAGGACGCAGGGTTTTTCCGTTTTTGCATTTACATTTTTTCCTCATCACCTTCTAAAAATCTTAACGCTTTCAATTTTGCACATAAAATTCCATATGATGGCTTATTTTTTGCGCCACCAAATCTGCTTTGCAGTGACCTTAGTCATTTTACCCAAAAATCCACGGCGAAACGGAAAAAAAAATTCATTGTGCGACAAAATTTCATTTTGTAACTTTTGGGGGCTTCGGTTTCTACGCAGTGCATTTTTTGGTAAAAATGACACCTTCTCTATATTCTGTAGGTCCATACTGTTAAAATTATACTACATGCACGAAAATTTATATGTTAAAAATTCTCATCTTCCATTTTTGTTTTGATCTGGCTTTTTGATCGCTTTTTATCCATTTTTTCATGATATAAAAAGTGACCAAAAATATGCTATTTTGGACTTCGGAATTTTTTTGCGCATGCGCCATTGACCGTGCGATTTAATTAATGATATATTTTTATAGTTCGGACATTTCCACTCGCGGAGATACCACATATGTTTATTTTTATTTCAACAGTTTTTTTTTAATGGGAAAAGTTTTATTAGGGAAGGGGTTAAATGACCTTTGTAAAAAAAAAATTTGCAGTGTTATAGGAGACTACAACACTGTACACACTGATCTCTTATACTGATCATTATTATCCCATAGGGAGCTATAATACTGCACACACTGATCTCTTATACTGATCATTGTTATCCCATAGGAGACTATAACACTGTTCACACTGATCTATTATACTGATCATTATTATCCCATAGGAGACTATAACACTGTACACACTGATCTATTATACTGATCATTATTATCCCATAGGAGACTATAACACTGTACACACTGATCTATTATACTGATCATTATTATCCCATAGGAGACTATAACACTGCACACACTGATCTCTTATACTGATCATTATTATCCCATAGGAGACTATAACACTGTACACACTGATCTATTATACTGATCATTATTATCCCATAGGGAGCTATAGCACTGCACACACTGATCTCTTATACTGATCATTGTTATCCCATAGGAGACTATAACACTGCACACACTGATCTCTTATACTGATCATTATTATCCCATAGGAGACTATAACACTGCACACACTGATCTCTTATACTGATCATTATTATCCCATAGGAGACTATAACACTGCACACACTGATCTCTTATACTTATCATTATTATCCCATTGGAGAATATAACACTGTACACACTGATCATTACAATCCCATAGGGAGCTATAGCACTACACACACTGATCTCTTAAGCTAATCCCTGCAAAGCCATAGCTTTGCATGGATCAGCGAGATAGGGGCTCGATTGCTCAAGCCTGTAGCTCAGGTTTGGAGCAATCAAACCCAGATCGGACTTGGCGGAAACAGGTAAGGAGACCTCCGCTCGCATCCTAGCTGATCGGGACATCGCGATTTTATCGCAATGTCCCGATCAGCCCGACTGAGCTGCCGGGAAGCGTTTACTTTCACTTTCAGACATGGTGGTCAAATTTGATCGCCGCATCTGAAGGGTTAATAGCTGTTAGCCCAGGGTCCCGGCTAGGAATAGCAGCCAGGACCGTCCCGGTGTGATGCAGGATCACGGTGTGACCCCGTTTTAAACACCGGGACCGGGCGTAGGATGTACAGGTACGCCCTACGTACTTAAGAGGTTAAAAGTTCTGGCCCTTTATTAGTTTAGATGTTCCAGCCCCTTATTAGTTTAGATGTTCCGGTCCCTTATTATTTTAGATGTTCCGCCCCTTATTAGTTTAGATGTTTCAACCCCTTATTAGTTTAGATGTTCTGGACCCTTATTAGTTTAAATGTTCCCACCCTTTATTAGTTTAAATGTTCCCGCCCCTTATTAATTGAGATTTTCTGGCTCCTTATTAGTTTAGATGTTCCGGACCCTTATTAGTTTAGATGTTTCGACCCCTTATTAGTTTAGATGTTCTGGACCCTTATTAGTTTAGATGTTCCCACCCCTTATTAGTTTAAATGTTCCCGCCCCTTATTAGTTGAGATTTTCTGGCTCCTTATTAGTTTAAATGTTCCTGACCCTTATTACTTAAAATGTTCTGGCCCCTTATTAGTTTAGATTTTCTGGCCCTTTATTAGTTTAGATGTTCCGGCCCCTTATTAGTTTAGATGTTCAGGCCCATTATTAGTTTAGATGTTCCGGCACCGTATTAGTTTAGTTCCCGTCTCTGTTCCTTTCCAGCTCCAGAACGTCCCTTTAATGAACAGATGCCCAAAACTGACCAGCATATTCCAGGTTAGACTGTACCAATGCTTTATAAAGGGGTAGCCGGTCTTTATATACATGACAATATCCTGCCAGCCTTAGAAGCTGCTGCCTGACATTGTGCTTTTCTGTAGTCTATGATCTACCAGTCACCTTGTCAGGATCCGGAGTGGTATGCAGGGTAGACACAGGTAGTGGATACTCTATGTCAGTGAGGTGATGGCGTGGGTCGCACCAGGGGAACGGAATCTAAGGGGTTACTGGTTTTCATCAGAGCCTGCCGCAAAGCGGGATGGACTTGCTGCGGCAGGTAACCCCCAGTAGGAGTGACTTTTGAGTTTCCTTCCAGATGGAGGAGAAATTTTGTGTCAATTCATCTATGGCAGGAACTCCAGATGAAGTGGGAATGGGGAGGGGGGGGAAGCGGGTGACGGCCGTACACCACATAAAATGGAGATTTGGAGGAAGATTCAGAATTCTTGAAATTGTACGAGAATTCGGCCCAGGGCAGCAGGTCAACCCAATCATCTTGGCGGGAGGAGACAAATTGCCGCAAGTAGTCGCCAAGAATCTGGTTTACGCTTTCCACTTGTCCATTGGATTGAGGGTGATAGGCGGACGAGAAATTCAATTTGATCTTTAATTGAGTGCAGAGTGCTCTCCAAAATTTTGAGATAAATTTGATGCCTCTATCAGAGACGATATGCGTGGGAAGCCCGTGGAGACGAAAAATGTGCAGAAAAAATTGCTTCGCCAACTGTGGCGCAGAAGGAAGGCCAGGAAGCGGGACGAAATGAGCCATTGTGGAGAAACGATCAACGACCACCCAAATGATTGTGTTGCCATGAGATGAAGGAAGGTCCGTGATGAAGTCCATGGCTATGTGGGACCATGGCTGTTCAGGCACCGGCAGGGGGTGGAGAAGACCTGCAGGCTTCTGGCGTGGAGTTTTATCCTGCGCACATACTGTACAGGCCCGTACAAAATCAGTCATATCTTTCTCCAGGGAAGACCACCAATAGTGTCTGGAAATCAACTGTAAGGATTTTTTTAATTCCGGCGTGACCAGCCAGATGGGAGCAATGACCCCATTTGAGAGTCTGGAGGTGAAGACGTGGAGGAACATAAGTTTTTCCTGGAGGAACTGGCACCAGAGAAGCAGGAGCAGAGGAGATCAGGCACTCAGGAGGTATGATGTGCTGAGGAAGGGTTTCGGCTTCGGAGGCATCTGCCCTGATATTCTTGTCTGCAGGACGAAAATGGATTTGAAAGTTGAAACGGGCAAAAAAACAATGCCCATCTAGCCTGGCGAGGATTTAACCGCTGGGCGGATTGAAGATAAGACAAATTTTTGTGATCAGTGTAGACGGTGATGGGATGAAGGCATCCTTCCAGAAGATGTCTCCACTCCTCAAGTGCCAACTTGATAGCCAATAGCTCACGGTCTCCTATGGAATAGTTTTTTTCAGGGGGAGAAAAGGTTTTGGAGAAAAATCTGCAAGCGATATTCTTTCCCTTAGCGTTTCTTTGTAGAAGAACAGCTACGGCTCCGACTGAGGAGGCGGCAACCTCGAAGAAGAAAGGTTTCAAAGGATCTGGTCTGGACAAGACTGGAGCAGAAGAGAAGGCGGCTTTGAGATGGTTAAAGGCTTCCTCCGCCTGTGGTGGCCAGGATTTCGGATTAGCATTTTTCTTGGTCAGTGCTACAATAGGAGCAACAATGGTGGAGAAGTGGGGAATTAATTGACGATAATAATTAGCAAATACGAGAAATCTTTGGATAGCTCGCAGGCCAGTGGGGCCTGGCCAATTTATTACCGCAGATAGCTTATCAGGATCCATTTGAAGACCTTGACCAGACACTATGTATCCCAGGAAGGGTAGACTGCTGCGCTCAAAAAGACATTTCTCAATTTTGGCGTAAAGATGATTTTGGCGCAGGCGCTGAAGCACTTGACGGACATGGAGGCGATGTTTCTCTAAGTTGGAAGAAAAAATTAGAATGTCGTCAAGATAGACCACCACACAGGAATACAGCATGTCCCGGAAAATCTCGTTGACAAAGTCCTGGAAGACCGCTGGGGCGTTGCATAGACCAAAGGGCGTGACAAGATATTCAAAGTGTCCATCTCTGGTAATGAAGGCGGTCTTCCATTCATCACCTTCACGTATACGGATGAGGTTATAGGCGCCCCTTAGATCAAGTTTGCTGAAGATCTTTGCTCCACACAATCGATCAAATAGTTCCAAGATGAGTGGTAGAGGATAACGGTTTTTCACTGTGATCTTATTGAGTCCGCGGTAGTCTATACAAGGGCGAAGATATCCGTCCTTCTTGGCCACGAAAAAGAATAAAATCTCTTTTGAGTTTGTTTCCGGGGCAGAAAGTGGGTAAATCCTACCACGGGGCGGTGTGGTACCGGGGAGCAAGTCGATAGGGCATTCATAGGGTCTATGTGGAGGCAAGATCTCTGCTTGCTTTTTACAAAAAACATCCGAGTAGTCCTGGTAGGCCTTAGGAAGACCTGGCAATGGAGCAGCCAGGGAGACATGGCAGGAAGAAACTGGGTGGAAACATCGCTTGTGGCAAGAGGATCCTCAACTCTCAATGTCCCCGGTGGCCCAGTCGAGGCTAGGCGAGTGACGTTGGAGCCAGGGTAAGCCCAGAAGAATTTCTGAAGTACAGTTGGGTAGCACAAGAAATTCAATATGTTCATGATGGTGAAGTCCAATACTCATGAGCAGAGGTTGAGTGCGGTAACGCACGGTACAGACCAGCATTTCTCCATTGACGGATGAGATTAAGAGAGGTTTGGCAAGACGGGTAACTGGAATATTGAATCTATTGATTAGGGAGGCTTCAATGAAACTTCCTGCTGAATCAGAGTCCAAGAAGGCCACAGCGGAGAAGGAAGTAGTATTAGCGGGTATAGCAATCCGCACAGGCATAGTCAATCGTGGAGAGGAAGAATTCACACCTAGTAGCGCCTCTCCCGCGTTAATTAGGTGTGTGCGTGCGTTTCCCTGACGCGGAGGACGAATAGGGCAATCCTTTAGGAAATGTTCGGTACTGGCACAGTACAGGCAAAAATTTCCATTTCTGTGGCGAGTCCTCTCTTCATGAGTCAGGCGAGACCGATCCTACTCCTGTGCCTCCTCGGCGTAAGGCACAGGAGTAGGTTGCAGTGGACTCTGTAAGAGAGGTGTCAAGCGAGGAAATCGCCTGGAGGAACTGGATGGCGTATTCGCCCACTGAAGAACTCCCTTGGATGAGATTCAATAGAGCCGTCTCAGCTGAGGAGGCCCGGGCTGGCTCCTCAAAGACACTCTGTACTTCTGAGAGGAAGGACTGGATAGTAGCAGTGGCAGGATCGTTGCGGTCCCAAAGCGGTGTGGCCCAGGACAAGGCCTTTCCAGACAGCAGGCTGACCACGAACGCCACCTTAGACCGTTCAGTAGGAAACTGGTCTGACATCATCTCCAGGTGTAGGGAACACTGGGACAGGAATCCACGGCACAGTTTAGAGTCCCCATCTAACTTGTCTGGTAGAGACAGGCGGAATCTGGGAGCGGCCACTCGCTGCAGAGGAGATGCAGGAGCTGGCGGAGGAGATGGTTGCTGTTGTTGAGGCAGAAGCTGTTGCAGCATGACGGTCAACTTAGTTAGCTGTTGTCCTTGTAGCGCGATCTGCTGTGACTGCTGGGCGAGCACGGAGGTTAGGTCAGCGACACTGGGCAGCGGGACCTCAGCGGGATCCATGGCCGGATCTACTGTCAGGATCCGGAGTGGTATGAAGGGTAGACACAGGTAGTGGATCCTCTATGTCAGTGAGGTGATGGTGTGGGCCGTACCAGGGGAATGGAATCTAAGGGGTTACTGGTTTTCACAACAACATGCCTAGAAGCTGATAATGATGCAGCAAGAATAATCGGTGCACAGTGAATTTAACACAGAACAATTATTAAAGGAATAAAAAATGCTTCACCGATGTGAAGACTTACAACAATTATTCATGAGATTACTGGGACTGGGGTAAGGAGTCCCGTGCTCCAGCCTTCTGAACATCCGATTCAGCCGCAGTTGCCGGGTCATGGCCGCGCCCCCTCATGACATCACCCCACGCCCCCTCCATTGATGTCTATGGGAAGGAACGTAGCAGCATCCATTTCAGAAGGCCTGGAGCAGCAGCCGCAACATCACGGCCATGCATCCTCATGAAGTAACACCATGCCCCCTTCATTGATGTCTATGGAAGGGGGCATGGTGACCACCACGCCCCCTTCCATAGACATCAATGGAGGGGGAGTGGTGGCTGTGACGTTGCAACCACTGCTCCAGGCCTTCTGAACTGGATGTTCAGAAGGCTGGAGCACGGAAGTACCCCTTTAAGGGAGGAGAAGGGGGAGGGCCTAGGGCCCAAGTGTATAGGGGACTCTGGTCTGTATATCTCCAATGTGAACAGTGAGGAGACGGCAGCTGATTGGTTGCTAACAAATAGGAAGTGTCCTGTCAGACAGGAAGTTTACAGCAGTGAGGGCGAGCATCATCACTGCCTGGGAACGCCCACAGAGTTTAGAAGAACAGAGAAGCATATACAGCAGAACAGGGCTACTTACAGCCACATAGAAAACCCACAGAGGTTGCTCACTGATGACAGGTACACTTAGGGTCCGGTCGGCTCATTTTTGTTACGTATCTCGTTTTGTGACCGGACCTAAAACCGTGGTATAACACAATTTTACATCTGGTCACAAAACCAGATACGGGACAAAAATGATCTGAACGATGTATAATCAATATCTGACTCCGGGCGGCTCATTTAAATTAATAAGATATGGGCTGGGTCCGTCTGGGGTACAGGGGCCTCGTTTTCCCATCCCCCAGCCGGATCCGGTCCCCGGATGGACAAACCGTGGTGTGAACGCCTCCTTAGAGATAGTTTTCAATCCAGATATGAACCAAACTTTCCAACCCCCTACATATTCCTGAATGTCATCCCTTATCGGTCCCCCCCAAAATTGTATTCTGGAGGGAATCTCAGCAGCAAATGTTCAGTTCCCCTTTAGCGCCACCACTGGCAAATTTAAGCATTACATACTGTTCAGTTGAAGCGATGGCCTTGGTCCTCCAGAATCAGAAGAGACAATCATTGCAGACATATTTTTCTTCATTTAATAATGGAGGAACAAATGAGGGTTCACTTCTACAAGGTGGAAGATCTTTTGTTTCCACACCTAGAAAGTTCTCCAGGATTATTAGACCTCACAGCTTCTTTATGAACTATGAAAGTTTACACTAAATTCTTCTTTTCCAGCTTAGATGTGTCGTCCATACTTTGGGTCACAACCATGATTTTTACAGTGAAGCTGCTGGTACTTTTGGTTAAAATGAAGATCGTCTTTACCCTGAGGGCAAAAGAATCACCTGAGACAGGTCTGTACATTATTACCATCCAGTGTAAGATGATGGGTACAGACCATAGCATCGGGGTCTCCTCTTATATTTAGGATCTTATTATCCACTATGACTCTGAATTCAACACATTATTATTATTTTGTTGGGGTTAAATGTCTTCACCAGGTACCAGATCCGCGGCTGATCAGAGGGATCTATAAGTCACAGATTTCTCATCTCTACTCATAGACATTGTGTAGCTGAAGAATGACTGATCCGAAGAGCTGGAGATGATGACATAATCCAATCTGCTATCTATGCTTTGGTAAATTTAGTGCCCCCCTTAATATTTGTTTCTTCTCCTTAGATCTGACCATAAATGAACAATCTGAAGGAAAAATGATTCTCTATAGGAAGGTAATAGAACAAATAGTGTCCCGCACTGTCAGTGTCCTCCTGTAAAATCACAAAATAGTCTAAGACTATTTCTTTTCCTGTTCTGCAATACTATAGGTAATGCCCTCTTCCTTGTTGTCTTGGGTATAACAGCAGGTAATGCCCTCTACCTTTCTGTCTAGGGTATAAGGGAAGATAATGCCCTCTTCCTAGTGTCCTGGGTTATGGAAGCAGGTAATGCCCTCTTCAGGGTTCCCTAGGATATAAGAGAAGGCCACACCCTCTTCCTTGTTGTCTTGGGTATAACAGCAGGTAATGCCCTCTTCCTAGTGTCCTGGGTTATGGAAGCAGGTAATGCCCTTTTCCTGGTGGTCTAGGGTATAGAAGCAGGTAATGCCCTCTTCAGGGCTCCCTAGGATATAAGAGAAGGCCACACCCTCTTCCTTGTCTAGGGTATAGGAGCAGGTAATGCCCTTTTCCTGGTGGTCTAGGGTATAGAAGCAGGTAATGCCCTCTTCAGGGTTCCCTAGGATATAAGAGAAGGCCACACCCTCTTCCTTGTCTAGGGTATAGGAGCAGGTAATGCCCTTTTCCTGGTGGTCTAGGGTATAGAAGCAGGTAATGCCCTCTTCAGGGTTCCCTAGGATATAAGAGAAGGCCACACCCTCTTCCTTGTCTAGGGTATAGGAGCAGATAATGCCCTTTTCCTGGTGGTCTAGGGTATAGAAGCAGGTAATACCCTCTTCAGGGTTCCCTAGGATATAAGAGAAGACCACACCCTCTTCCTTGTCTAGGGTATAGAAGGAAGTAATGCCCTCTTCGGGGTTCCCTAGGATATAAGAGAAGACCACACCCTCTTCCTTGTCTAGGGTATAGGAGCAGATAATGCCCTTTTCCTGGTGGTCTAGGGTATAGAAGCAGGTAATACCCTCTTCAGGGTTCCCTAGGATATAAAAGAAGACCACACCCTCTTCCTTGTCTAGGGTATAGAAGCAGGTAATGCCCTTTTCCTGGTGGTCTAGTGGTCTACTGACTTTGCAGGGCCGTTGTGCCCTGTTTCTGGATGACATTCAGCTTCCAATGATTTTTACTGGTAAAAATGTCACCTGAATGTAGGTTCATAATGTCCTAACAATTTACAGATTTTCTTCTATTTCCCCTTGAATACAGTACAAAGGATTCCCCCACAACTGTTGTGTTTACTCTCAGGGCCATTTAGACCAATAGCGGAGTGGCCCTGCTTCCCTAGGAATAAGTGATGGCGGAGAACATTGGGGGAAATTTATCAAAACCTGTGCAAAGGAAAAGTTGCCCAGTTGCCCATAGCAACCAATCAGATCGCTTGTTTCATTTTGCAGAGGCCTTGTTAAAAATGAAAGAAGCGATCTGATTGGTTGCTATGGGCAACTGGGCAACTTTTCCTCTGGACGGGTTTTGATAAATCTCCCGTATTGTGTGGCAATTCTGCGGTGTCAAATCTTGTGAAAAGTTATTTACACAGCCGATACTGGTGGAACTCACCCGGCCAACAACCGTTTCTCACAGCCCTCGAGGATCTGTCAGGCCATTACAGAAGACATTACCGGACTTACATTGATGCTTCTTCTCTTTCCTCAGGAGGGAGAGGACTATGTGATCGTGGATGAGGCTGCAGATCTTACCATATATGAAGACCCAAAGGAGGCTGCTCAGTCCTGATGTGTCACCCCTGAAAACCATCCAAGAATAAACTCTTCTGTATCTACTGGATTGTACCTTCTGGGCTGTGTAGGTTCTTGTGCATCAAATTTTCCTGGGCAGATGGGAGGAAAAAAAATTCACAGCAGCTAATTCAGAAAACCCCCTAAAGTAGTGAAGTCTGGAGTCAGTCTGGTGTGTAGTCTGGACCTTTTACCTATTTAATGGTGATGTCAGGTGTCGTAACCTTCTGTACCGCAAAATGGTCCATCAGTAAAAAGCAGGAGGTCAGGACTATGTTCCAGTTGTGTTTTTTGGGATCTAAAAAAAAAAAAAAAAAAGATAAATAAGTCATGTTTTCTCTCTCCTTCTTTTTTTTTTGTATATTCTTAATTTTTTATTTTATAGTAATATAATAAAAGAAGTGAGAAATAAATACAACAAATGACAGACTTCAGATCTTGTCTAGAACTTAAAGCCGTAGAGTAAATATATGGTCAAAAAGAAGAGAGAAAAAAAAGAAAACAAAAAGGAAAACCATGAACAATAGAGTTCATGTCTCTTCATCCAGACATCATCACAGAAACAAAAAGAAGAAGAGCGTCACTATCTCTATATTTCAACTAGAAAAAAGTCTGTTTTTCAATTGGATGGTTGAACAGCAGAGAAACTCCTCTCTATGTCTCCCCACCATAATTACAGGGCAGTAAGAGCGGTGAGGCGAGTAAGGCACTATCCTCAGACACTGCTGCAAGGTGAAGTGCGCTCACAGCATTGGTGGTGGTGGTGGTGGTGGTAGTGGTGTGGGGGGGGGGGGGGGGGGCGGATGTAGTGGTTGCCCCAGGTGCAAAATTCATAGGGATACAAAAGTGTAATGTGAGTGGGGATACAAATTGTACAGGAGCAAGGAGTTGGGCAATTAACAGGAGTCCCTGCTTCTGTAGCACATCCTATGGGGATTAAGGAGTGTACATACTGAAACAGGGAATCCAATCCTGGACGCTTTGTTGTGGTACGGTATGGCAGCGCAGGACTTCTGCACACGTCATTTCATTGGGGGACAGAGAACAGAGCTCAGGAAGAAAATGGCCCGGCCTCAGCATGGGAGCTGGGGAAGTGAGTAGGAGTTGTATAATTTTTTAGGCTGATGTGGTGAAATTACCAACCTACCTACTGGGGGCAACTTCTTAATGGGTGTGGGTGGGGAGGGGGGGTAACAAAACACTATTGGGTTACTATCTGCTGAAAACAGTCTTAGTCTTTATTAACTGACTTTTCATTGGGGTACAAACTCTATTCTACGGATAATTTGCACCTGAATGGAAGGGGGTCTGCTGTGCTGGGGGAGAGAATCCTGGAAGGGGTGGCTGAGTATTTAAACTAGGTGAGTGGGGGGAGGATAATAAAGCAAAGAAAGCAGACAGTGGGATGGATAGGTTAGAGAGGGGTCAGGACATAATGGTGGGTGGAGAGGAGTCCTGTGGGGGGAGGTTAAGAACAGTGGATAAGGAGATCCATGGGTTACAAACCAGGTGTAAAAATAAATGAAGCCCGAAAAATTGTAATCCCAATAATTCAAAAAATTCCATTAGCCCCAATAACTCAATAACTACAATAAGCCCCATTAACTCAAAAAATACCGTTAGCCCCAATAACTTAAATAACAACGTTAGACCCAATAACTCAAAAAATCCCATTAGCCCCAATAACTTAAATAGTACAATTAGCCCTTATAACTCAAAAAATGACATTAACCCCAATAACTCTGAAAATCCCATTAGTGAGACTATATGTGTAAAACTTAATGGAAATGTAAAGTGTATGTTCACAAATGCCAGAAGCCTAGCAAATAAAATGGGGGAGCTTGAGGCCTTGATACTGGAGGAACATATTGATATAGTTGGGGTCACTGAGACATGGCTGGTGATATAGTTGGGGTCACTGAGACATGGCTGGTGAAATAGTTGGGGTCACTGAGACATGGCTGGTGATATAGTTGGGGTCACTGAGACATGGCTGGTGATATAGTTGGGGGTCACTGAGACATGGCTGGTAATATAGTTGGGGTCACTGAGACATGGCTGGTGATATAGTTGGGGTCACTGAGACATGGCTGGTGATATAGTTGGGGTCACTGAGACATGGCTGGTGATATAGTCGGGGTCACTGAGACATGGCTGGTAATATAGTTGGGGTCACTGAGACATGGCTGGTGATATAGTTGGGGTCACTGAGACATGGCTGGTGATATAGTTGGGGTCACTGAGACATGGCTGGTGATATAGTTGGGGTCACTGTGACATGGCTGGTGATATAGTTGGGGTCACTGAGACATGGCTGGACTCCTCAAATGACTGGGCTGTTAATCTGCAGGGGTTTACATTGTTTCGCAAGGATAGAATGAACAGAAAAGGTGGTGGAGTCTGTCTGTATGTAAGAAGTGGTATGAAAGTCAGTGTGAACGATGCCATAGTGTGTGATGATTCTGAGGAGGTGGAATCACTGTGGGTAGAATTACAAAAGGAGAGAAATACTGAAAAAATTGTATTTGGTGTAATCTACAGACCCCCTAATATCACTGAAGAGATAGAAGGTCGGCTGTATAAACAAATAGAGAGGCCGCCCGGGCAGGTACAGTGGTAATAATGGGAGATTTTAACTATCCAGATATAGATTGGGGTCCGGGGTTGGCTAAAACTACAAAGGGGCGACAATTCCTAAATTTATTGCAGGATCATTTTATGGGCCAGTTTGTGGAGGACCCAACAAGAAGTGATGCCTTGTGGGATCTGATCATTTCCAACAACGCAGAGCTGGTTGGTAATGTAACTGTGCGGGAAAACCTTGGGAATAGCGACCACAATATAGTTACTTTTGGCTTAAAATGTAGAAAACAAAGACAGACGGGGAAAGCAAAAACATATAACTTTAAAAAGGCAAACTTCCCTGGGCTGAGGGCTGCACTACAGGACATAGACTGGGGGAGGGGTTCTCAAATACTGATACAGAAGGTAAATGGGACATCTTTAAATCAACTCTAAATAACTATACAGCTAAATATATACCAAAGGGGAACAAATATAAACCATTAAAACTAAATCCTACATGGCTGACAAATGAGGTTAAAAGAGCAATAAACAACAAAAAAATAGCCTTCAAAAAATACAAATCTGATGGGTCAGCGATAACATTTAAACAGTACAAAGAGCTTAATAAAATCTGTAAAAATGTAATAAAAATAGCAAAAATTCAAAATGAGAGACAGGTGGCCGAAGAAAGCAAAACTAATCCTAAATATTTTTTTAGATATATAAATACAAAAAAACCAAGGACAGAGCATGTAGGACGCCTTAATAATGATAATGGGGAGGTTGTCACAGGCGATCAAGAGAAGGCGGAGCTACTGAATGGGTTCTTTAGTTCTGTATATACTATGGAAGAAGGAGCTGACATTGGCCAGGTCAGTGCTGGTAACACATCATGTACAGGTCAGTGCTGGTAACACATCATGTACAGGTCAGTGCTGGTAACACATCATGTACAGGTCAGTGCTGGTAACACATCATGTAATGTACTGAACTGGCTTAATGTAGAGATGGTACAAGGTGAGTTAAGTGATATAAATGTAAGCAAATCTCCAGGACCGGATGGACTACACCCAAGAGTTCTTAGAGAGGTAAGTTCAGTAATATCTGTACCCCTGTTCATGATATTTAGAGATTCTCTGGTGTCTGGTATTGTGCCAAGGGACTGGCGCAAGGCTAATGTGGTACCAATCTTCAAGAAGGGCTCTAGGTCTTCGTCAGGCAATTATAGACCGGTAAGTCTAACGTGCATTGTGGGTAAATTGTTTGAAGGACTTATAAGGGATTACATACAGGAATACATTGGGGATAATTGTATTATAAGTGATAGCCAGCATGGGTTTACTAAGGATAGAAGTTGTCACCAATCTAATCTGCTTTTATGAAGAGGTGAGTAGAAGCCTTGACAGAGGAATGGCTGTGTATATAGAGGAGGGGCTGTGTATATAGAGGGGGGGGCAGTGTATATAGAGGGGGGGCTGTGTATATAGAGGGGGGCTGTGTATATAGAGGGGGGGCTGTGTATATAGAGGGGGGCTGTGTATATAGAGGGGGGCTGTGTATATAGAGGAATGGCTGTGGATATAGAGGGGGGCTGTGTATATAGAGGAGGGCTGTGTATATAGAGGAGGGCTGTGTATATAGAGGGGGGCTGTGTGTATAGAGAGGGGGGCTGTGTATATAGAGGGGGGCTGTGTATATAGAGGAGGGCTGTGTATATAGAGGGGGGCTGTGTATATAGAGAGGGGGGCTGTGTATATAGAGGGGGGCTGTGTATATAGAGGGGGGCTGTGTATATAGAGGGGGGCTGTGTATATAGAGGGGGGCTGTGTATATAGAGGGGGGCTGTGGATATAGTGTTTCTGGATTTTGCCAAAGCGTTTGATACTGTCCCTCACAGACGTCTGACAGGTAAGTTAAGGTCTTTGGGCTTGGAAACTTTAGTTTGTAACTGGATTGAACACTGATCATGGATCGTACCCAGAGAGTGGGGGTCAATGATTCGTACTCTGATTGGTCCCCGGTTATTAGTGGTGTACCCCAAGGTTCAGTACTGGGCCCGCTGTTGTATAATTTATTTATTAATGATATAGAGGATGGTAATAACAGCTCTGTTTCTATCTTTGCAGATGACACCAAGCTTTGTAGCACAGTACAGTCTATAGAGGATGTGTATATAGAGGGGGGGTACAGTCTATAGAGGATGTGCATAAGTTACAAGATGACTTGGATAGACTAAGTGTCTGGGCATCCACTTGGCAAATGAGGTTCAATGTGGATAAATGTAAAGTTCTGCATCTGGGTACTAATAACCTGCAGCGTCGTATGTCTTAGGGGGGATTAAACTGGCAGAGTCACTGGTAGAGAAGGATCTGGGTGACTTGTAGATCACAGACTACAGAATAGCACAATGTCAGACTGCTGCTTCCAAAGCCAGCAGGATATTGTCATGTATCAAAAGAGGCCTGGACTCCAGGGACAGCGACATAATACTCCCCCTTTATAAAGCATTGGTACGGCCTCACCTGGAATATGCTGTTCAGTTTTGGTCGCCTGTTCATAAAAGGGACACTGCGGAGTTGGAAAGGGTGCAGAGACGCGCGACTAAACTAATATGGGGCATGGAACATCTTAGCTATGAGGAGCGATTAAAGGAGTTACAATTGTTTAGTCTTGAGAAGAGACGTATAAGGGGGGATATGATAAACGTATATAAGTATATTAATGGCCCATACAAAAAATATGGAGAAAAACTGTTCCAGGTTAAACCCCCCCAAAGGACGAGGGGGCACTCCCTCCGTCTGGAGAAGAAAAGGTTTAGTCTAAAGGGGCGGCACGCCTTCTTTACCGTGAGGACTGTGAATTTATGGAACGGTCTACCTCAGGAACTGGTCACAGCAGGAACAATTAACAGCTTTAAAACAGGGTTAGATACATTCCTGGAACAAAATAACATTAAAGCTTATGCAGAATTATAAAACTACATCCCTTTCCCTTATCCCCTTACATCCTTCCCTTCAATCCCCTGGTTGGACTTGATGGACATATGTCTTTTTTCAACCATACTAACTATGTAACTATGTAACTATGTAACCAAATGCAATAGAAAAAGAGATTGTAGATGCACTCACGTTGCTTTTATTTAATCCATTAAAAACAATCCCGCAGGGAGAGAAGAAAGAAAGACTGGCGACTGCCAGATCTACTGGCATCAGGCTGTTTGTGGTACCCCGCCTCCTCTGGCCGTGTATGCGTCATCACTAAATATCCAGATTATCCCATCACGATCTTCACATGTCATGCCTACCGAAAACTGAAGCAAAATAAGTACAAAACAGCACACAACAATTGTACTGCAATAGGGAAACATCATGGACTCAGTGAGTTTCGTGAGGGATTTAATAATCCTCCAAAGAAGTAATTAAGATCATTGGGGTCATTCAGACCGACAGCTCCTAGCGCTTCTATGCACATGATCCAGGTTGCTTCTTTAAGTCTTAATACAGTCTCCCGGTTCAATGTTCTGGGTAACACTCTTTCTAGTCCCATAAAGGTAAGGAGCTTCTCATCACTATTGTGACTGTTCTTCATATGTTCTATCAATCGTGTGGCTCCCATGCCTGTACCCGGAGAGTATTTATGTTCTCTGTGTCTCATAAGAGGCGGCATTTTGTAAAATATTTACAGGGACACATCAGCGCATCAACAACATTATCAGAGCATAAACAATATAATCAGCATGTAAACAACATAATCAGAGCATAAACAATAGAAATAGACCGTAAACAACATAATCAGTGCGTAAAAAACATAATCAGAGTGTAAACAACATAATCAGAGCATATGCAACAAAATCAGAGCGTGAACAATATAATCAGAAAGTAAAAAATATAATCAGAGCATAAACAATATAATCAGCATGTAAACAACATAATCAGAGCATAAACAATAGAAATAGACCGTAAACAACATAATCAGTGCGTAAAAAACATAATCAGAGTGTAAACAACATAATCAGAGCATAAACAATAGAAATAGACCGTAAAAAACATAATCAGAGCGTAAACAACATAATCAGAGCATATGCAACAAAATCAGAGCGTGAACAATATAATCAGAAAGTAAAAAATATAATCAGAGCATAAACAATATAAATAGACCGTAAACAACATAATCAGTGCGTAAACAACATAATCAGAGAATTAACAATATAATCAGAGTGTTAACAACATAATCACAGTGTAAACAATATACAGTGGCCCCTCAACATACGATGGTAATTCGTTCCAAACGACCCATCGTTTGTCGAATCCATCGTATGTTGAGGGATCCGTGCAATGTAAAGTATAGGCATCTGTACTCACCTGTCCCCGCCGCTCCGGACCAGGTCATCACCGCTCCTGATGCTGTCCCAGGGGCTCCCGATGCTGTCCCGCTGCTCCGGTGTCTTCTTCGCGATCCTCCGGCTTCTTCCGCATCTTCTGCAGGGTCCGGGCCTCGCTTTCTGGTGACGTTATTACGTTGCTGCGCCGGCGCAGCGTGCGTAGTGACGTAATAACGACGCCGGAAAGCAAGGCCCGGACCCTGGAGAAGATGCGCAAGACACCGGAGGATCGCGAAGTGGACCCGGAGCAGCGGGGATAGGTAAGCGAACCTGCCAGGGATGCTTAAACTGCTATCTGACAGCAGCGTAAGCATTTTGCGCTGTCGGATAGCAGTTAATGCGATGGCCCCGACATATAAAAGCATCGTATGTCAATGCTGACATCGACATGCGATGGCCTCTTAGAGGCCATCGTATGTCGATTTTATCATATGTCGGGGCCATCGTAGGTCGAGGGGTTACTGTAATCAGAGAGTAAACACCTAAACCAGAACGTGAACAATATAATCAGAACGTAAACAACATAATCAGAGCATAAACAACATAATCACCGTGCAAACAATATAATCAGAGCATAAACAACATAATCAGAGTGTAAACAACATAATCACCGTGTAAACAACAAAATCAGAGCGTAAACAATATAATCAGAGCAGGTATCATGTTTTTAATTTTTCTCTCTCAGATGAAGACACTAATATGTTTTGTAAGCTCTTACTTCGTCGGAAGGTTATGATTGGACTTTCTTTCACTCTATCATTCTAAATCATATTCCAATTTTTATGAATCGCTTTGCGGATAGTATCAGTATTGAAAGGAAAAAACAAACTTATTCTCTTTTTCTCCAAAGAAGTGACTCTTCCTAGTGCATCTTTAAGGAGTTCCTGTGGGTATTCTCTTTTTAAAAACCTAGCTTGCATTTCTTTAATATAAAAAATAAAAAATTCTCCTCATTGGTGTTTATCTTCTTTAAGCGTAGAGATTGGCTTCGTGTGCCAGGGGTGGTAACTGTGGAAGTGCAGATATGAATCTGTGGCAGTATTCTTCCCGAAACCGTTCGTTTCCTTCAGTACAATAAACTTCCACATCCAAGAATTCACTTTTCAAATTCAAATTTTTTTTTATTCCAAAATTTTTATTTTTTATTTTATAAAATAAAAATACATCATTACATGACACAAATAAATATACAAGTAATCCTAAAAAAAAAACTCTCCCCTTCCCCTCCTACCCCTCCCTTCCCCCACCCACTACCAGCTAAGCTACCTCCTCCCATTTCTTCCATTCCTTTTCTATTTTCGGGCCCAGCTTTCTCCCTCTATAATAGATATCCTCAAATCTTCTCATTTGTTCTACTTCTCTCTGCCATTCAGCACAGTTTGGACCCTCGGGTGCAAACCATCTCCTAAGAATAAATATTCTGGCTAAACCAAAAACTTTAATAATAACACTATTCTTCTCCTGCTCCCTTAGTCCCATCCCCAAAACCGCAGTTTTATTATCAAATGTTATTTTTACTCTCAGTTTCGTCTCTACTGTTTTGTAAACTTCTTTCCAAAAAGAATGTAATTTTGGGCATGCCCACACCATGTGGACCAATTCTGCTTCTTCCGTATCGCATTTTGGACATTTTGAGTCCACTCTTTTTCCTATTCTGTGCAGGAACCCAGGTGTATATGGTATCCTATGTATCAATTTTATCATTGAGATTTTATGATTCATATTTAGAGACGAATGTACTATATTAGGGAACACCTCTCCCCATTCTCCTCCCTCTATCTGACCTACATCTTGCATCCATTTGACCCTGCTTTTTTGGGGGTTCCTTTCCAAAGAAGATCTAACCAGGCCCTTGTATACTGTACTTTTGTAGAAACAGATCGTAACCCAAATATGCAATCCATTAGTTTGTGTCTATTTATTGTCCATCTGGCGTTATTCTTCTCCTTCTCAAATGCGCCTTTAATTTGTACATATGAGAAATATTTATTCTGTTCTATGTTAAATTCCCTCTTAATTGATCTCCACTCTTTCAGTGTATTTTTTCCCACTAAATCAATAAAGAGTACCTGTCATCAACAAAAACTTTTAATATGTTGTTCATAATCATTAATGAAGACATATTGTAATATATCTTCATTAAAAATATTAATATTTATACCAGTTTTTTCATTTTATACTTTTGGCCACTAGGGGTCACTCTTCTATGCCTGGTCTGCAGGCAGCTTCCTATGCTTTTCATAGTAAGTGTACAGCTTTTAGGACTAATGCTGAAGGGCTCTGGTCCTTCCACCGGAAGTTCAGTATTGTGAGCTACAAGCCTGCACATGCCTCTCATATAACAGCCAGTCACCTCCCCCTCCCCCCTGCTCTGTGTTCTCCCTGCCCCTCACCACACGTTATCTTATACATTGTATTATCTCACTGCACTCCCCCCCCCCCCCCGACATTCATTTTAATTACTGCCTCAGTACCGTATATACTCGAGTATAAGCCGAGTTTTTCAGCACGATTTTTCGTGCTCAAAACACCCCCCTCGGCTTATACTCGAGTGAACTCCCCCACCCGCAGTGGTCTTCAACCTGCGGACCTCCAGAGGTTTCAAAACTACAACTCCCAGCAAGCCCGGGCAGCCATCAATGGATTAATTGCCACCTCGGAGTATTCTCCTGAGTAATATATGATAACTCTTGGGGTTTTGCCCCCATTTCATAATAAAAATTTTTCCACTTGCGCTGCGTGTCCTAGGGCTTGCCAGTGGCTGTGCCTGAGGTATTTCTAGCATTTATGCTTAATATATGTTAATCCATTACATCCCCTTTGTGGATATGTTTAGGATCTATCTTAATTATTTATCTGTCTCATCTAAATGACCGATATACATCTCAGCTTACTTACTTAATAATCTCTATATCACGAGCCAGCGTTAGTATCCTGTCGGAGTCTATCTGCCAGATAACCCTGCTAGTTTGTTTACATTCGCTGCCCCGCCCGCGTGCTTTCTGTTGTGGCAGCGCGGATAGGCAGAGCCGGACCGCGCCTCCCAGGTCGCGTCATGGGAGGCGCGGCGCTTCGCGCTGTATAAAGGCAGAGCGGGCGGACGTGACGTCAGACGCCAACTCACCGCACTAGGTGAGAGATGCCGAAACAGGCGTCCTGCTGATCAGCAGGACAGCGTCGTATGCTGCTGTGACACTTCAAAACCGTGAGTAGGACTGGACCTGTTTATGTACAGCTCTAGTGCCTTTTCTTCACAGGATCAATTAGTAAATGTGGATTATCTTTCTTACAGGGAGAAGACCGAAACAGAGACCACTAATAGGGCTAGACTTCTCCCTTTGTCCCCCTATGTTTCTTTGCAGGAATCTGTCATGCTGTTTCACCTTGCAGGAGTAAACTAGGGAAAGCATATAAATATTTTCTTGCAGAGTCTCTGGTCTAATTGAATCGATTGTCACAGTATATATGACCAAGCCACAACTGTTGGCACAAATATTGATGTTTAGAATCAGAGAGACCTTTATATACTCTTAACCAATGGTCAATTGTGCTAGATATTTTCTTGATGCCCTGAGGTGGCATAAATATTGATGTTTAGAATTATTGTGACCTTTATACATTCTTAACCAATGGTCAATTGTGTTAGATAATTTCTTGATGCCCTGAGGACGCCAGTGAATACAAACTGGCAGAAACGCGTTGGCATTTTGCATCATAGTCCTACTTGTTGTGGTTCTTGCTATATACATACCCCAAGTGGGTGGCAGCTCTGGGCTGGCTGGGCCCTGCAGAACCCAGAGCCGCCTAGTTCGATTTCTATTGACCATAGAATTTAATATATTATTTTATTAGATAGAATTAAACGTTATGTTTTAATATATACACTAATCCTATTTGCTCATCTCGGACTTGAGGTCCATCTTTTTGATATAATTTTTGAGGCTGGATGTTGAATACATCGGGACCTGCGTGAGCCCCTTATAATTTTTCACGTTTTGATTATTCTACTTAGTAGTAATATACTGGTTATGGCAGGCTTCATTAACAATGCTCTAGACACTAATAGCTGGGTGACAGAAGCAAGAGATGTTTTTTCAGAGAGTCAATTCTCCCAACCGAGATACACGCCATCGATGCGTTCAGCCTTCAGGGAGGTGACATATCTCTATAAACAGCACATTACCTCCTTTTGGGAGATTCAAGCTTTTGATAGTTATTTAAATAATAAAATAGTCCCGAGAGGACTGAGGATCCCCATTTTTCCCTCCAAAAGATTAAGAACTCCCTCACTCTTAGAGAAGTGGGAGACAGAGGCAACCGCAACGTCATTTAAATTCATGACCTTTCTCTTAGAAGCAGAAAAAAACAATCTTGAACAGGTTTCAGTGAAGCTGCAAGAACAAAAGGAGATAGTACTTCGTTTTAAAAGTGATCCAGAATTCAAGAATCGTGAAATACAACTACAAAATCAGATAGAAAAATATCAGTATCAGCTAAAACAACGTAAACACTCCCAATTCATTAGGGATCTAGCTGATTTTAAGGAAAATAAAGCATACAGCGTCCTGGAGAAAAATACCCAATCTAGGGACACTGACACAGATCTAACATCATCAGATACTGACCTCTCTGAAGGTAGCTCCCAACCACAGAGAGGGGGCTATAATCGCTATACAACTAGAGGTAAACGAGGAAAAGGGAGAGGGAACTATAGAGGAAATTATAGAGGCACATATAATAACTCTACAACACCATGCAATATGAATGTACCTCCACCCTCATCCTCTTCCTCATCCTCTTTTTTAGAGATGAGTCATCAGGACCATCAATCAAGAGATCCCTATCAGCTACGACAGCCCCCGATCCGCAGACCCCAATATCGTCACTAAACCCGCCCCAACAGACCCACATAGTTAATCTATCTAGTGTGGTTTTAACGGAGGCACAACGGAGTGTCCTTTTAAAAGGACTCTCGTTTGTTCCCACTGTCAATCATGACCCCTTTGAGTGGATGAAAGATCTAAATTTATTTACCAGACGCCTCAAATGGCATAAATTCTTTAAATTAAAGGAGAAACGAGAAAGCATGGAGCATGGATTGACGGAGGAGGAATTACAGGTGGCTAGACAACTTGTGGGCCTGTTGGAGGAAGGAGAGCACCCTGAGGGCCTGGGCCCGTTTACTAATTTAAAACCAAAAAGTAAAATTTTCCCTCCAATTAATGATACTTCATGTATCGATGTCTTCTTGAGACTAGTCACGAGAGATATTAAGGAACTCTCAGATACGTCAAGAGAAACTTCTGCTCTAAGAGATAATTTAACACATTGGGAGAGAAGGGCTCTGTCCCAACTCAGGAGTGAGGACCAATTGATTATAAAAGCCTCTGATAAAGGGGGGAACATCGTCCTGATGGATAAACCAAAATACATCAGGATGGTAAGAAAATTATTTGATGATCAGGAAACCTATGAGACACTCCCCACAGATCCTACCAATAATTATTGCAGGGAGCTAATATCGATCCTACAGACTGCCCTAAGCAAGAAACTTATTGACAAAAAAGAATTTGATTTCCTAACCCCCTCCACACCTACGATCCCCACGTTCTACGCCCTACCCAAAATACATAAGGGCCTAATTCCTCTAAAGGGCCGCCCCATTGTATCTGGGGTTGGTAGCATGGCGCAGAACGTGGGGATTTATGTGGATAAAATTCTGCGACAATTTGTACTCTGTTTACCCTCGTACCTTAGAGATACGATGGACCTCTTAAAACGGATAGAGGGAATTACAGTGACTGAAGGAACTATACTAGCAAGTATAGATGTTGAAGCCCTTTACTCGTCTATACGCCATTCAGTAGGACTACAGGCTGTAGAATACTTCCTGAACACTAGGGGCTCCCAGTACCATGAGCATAATCTTTTTGTTCTACAATTAATGAACTTTGTTCTGACAAGGAATTATTTTTTGTTTCAAGGCCGCCTCTACCACCAGCTCAGGGGGACCGCGATGGGGAGCCCCTGTGCCCCCAGCTACGCGAACCTCACCCTGGGCTGGTGGGAGGCGACCACCTTGTTCAGCGATGAAAGAGAACATTTTAGCGACCCAGCCATGATTTGGCTGCGGTTTATTGATGATATTTTTGTTTTATGGAATGGTACTGAGGAAGAGTTCGGTTTACTAGTGAGAGAGATCAATAAGAATAATCTGGGCTTGTTTTTCACCTATGAAACCCAGACCAAAGAACTGGCCTTTCTTGATATTAAAATACTGATAGACAGTGATCTCGCCCTACAGAGCACCATATACCGCAAACCAACGTCGACGAACAGCCTCCTGAGGTGGGAGAGTTGCCACCCAGCCCCCCTTAAAAGGGGGATCCCCAAGGGGCAGTTTCTCCGCCTCAGGAGGAACTGTTCGAGACATGCGGATTTCCAGTCTGAGGCTAAAGAGATGACAAAACGCTTCCAGGAGAGAGGGTATCCACATTATATCCTCAAGAAAGCACTCACTGAGGCAACCACTAGGACACGTGGCGATCTTTTGATACCTAAACCTAGGGAATTAATGGGGCGCCAACCAGCTAGAATCATCGGAATGTTTGATAAACTAGCCATCCCCATTAGAAACATAATTTCGCAACATTGGGATATTTTAAAAATGGACCCGGACCTAAGTGACTTAATAGGGGAAAAACCCGAGATTACATACAGACGTGGGAAAAGTCTAGGAGATCTTTTAGTACAGAGTCACCTGAGCACTAATGATTCTAGTAGACAAACTTGGCTAGGAAAATCAAGACCCCCCAATGGATGTTACCAATGTGGCCACTGTCGGGCTTGTCAGTTTGTTAATAAGACCTCTTGTATACCATCTTCTTCCCTGAATATTAATCAGTTCATTAATTGCTCGACCCCTGGAGTAGTATATGTTGCCACATGTACCTGCCCACTACTTTATGTAGGCAAGACTATTCGCCCACTAAAGAAAAGAGTCCTAGAGCATATGGGGGACATAAGGAATCATAGAGAGACCCCGGTAGCTCTCCATATGAATACTGTACATAGTGGTGATCCGAAGGCTATACACTTTACAGGAATTGAGAAGATTATCCCTTCAGAGAGGGGGGGCAACCTGGATAGATTGCTACAACAAAAAGAATGTCGTTGGATCTATAGGCTAAACTCCACATCCCCATATGGGCTAAATGAACAATTACATTTTGCTAGCTTCCTCTGAGGTGGCAATGACTTGGGGAGTGTGGATAGGCAGCCAGGGACAGCCTTAGCCAGGCTGATAAGGAGTCAGTCACTCCCTTAGCTAGGGCTAAATAGATTTTAACAGGAGGTTCCTGTGCGGGACCGCCCTTATTAGGGCGGCCACCCCGCCTAGGCTTAGGGCTGGCAGTGTAGGGCCTTCCAGGACCATGACAGGCTCCTCAGGGCCCCGCTATTACCCCTCCCTTACCACTTAGGGACCCCCCCCCTCCTCCTAATTGCCACCTCGGAGTATTCTCCTGAGTAATATATGATAACTCTTGGGGTTTTGCCCCCATTTCATATTAAAAATTTTTCCACTTGCGCCGCGTGTCCTAGGGCTTGCCAGTGGCTGTGCCTGAGGTATTTCTAGCATTTATGCTTAATATATGTTAATCCATTACATCCCCTTTGTGGATATGTTTAGGATCTATCTTAATTATTTATCTGTCTCATCTAAATGACCGATATACATCTCAGCTTACTTACTTAATAATCTTTATATCACGAGCCAGCGTTAGTATCCTGTCGGAGTCTATCTGCCAGATAACCCTGCTAGTTTGTTTACACTCGCCGCCCCGCCCGCGTGCTTTCTGTTGTGGCAGCGCGGATAGGCAGAGCCGGACCGCTCCTCCCAGGTCGCGTCATGGGAGGCGCGGCGCTTCGCGCTGTATAAAGGCAGAGCGGGCGGACGTGACGTCAGACGCCAACTCACCGCACTAGGTGAGAGATGCCGAAACAGGCGTCCTGCTGATCAGCAGGACAGCGTCGTATGCTGCTGTGACACTTCAAAACCGTGAGTAGGACTGGACCTGTTTATGTACAGCTCTAGTGCCTTTTCTTCACAGGATCAATTAGTAAATGTGGATTATCTTTCTTACAGGGAGAAGACCGAAACAGAGACCACTAATAGGGCTAGACTTCTCCCTTTGTCCCCCTATGTTTCTTTGCAGGAATCTGTCATGCTGTTTCACCTTGCAGGAGTAAACTAGGGAAAGCATATAAATATTTTCTTGCAGAGTCTCTGGTCTAATTGAATCGATTGTCACAGTATATATGACCAAGCCACAACTGTTGGCACAAATATTGATGTTTAGAATCAGAGAGACCTTTATATACTCTTAACCAATGGTCAATTGTGCTAGATATTTTCTTGATGCCCTGAGGTGGCATAAATATTGATGTTTAGAATTATTGTGACCTTTATACATTCTTAACCAATGGTCAATTGTGTTAGATAATTTCTTGATGCCCTGAGGACGCCAGTGAATACAAACTGGCAGAAACGCGTTGGCATTTTGCATCATAGCTTGTTGTGGTTCTTGCTATATACATACCCCAAGTGGGTGGCAGCTCTGGGCTGGCTGGGCCCTGCAGAACCCAGAGCCGCCTAGTTCGATTTCTATTGACCATAGAATTTAATATATTATTTTATTAGATAGAATTAAACGTTATGTTTTAATATATACACTAATCCTATTTGCTCATCCCGGACTTGAGGTCCATCTTTTTGATAAAATACCCATTACCCCACAGTAGTGTATCGTGCATACTCCCCTTAATCCCTAATAACCGTCTTGTAAATCTCCAAACCTTGTTAAGCATATTACAAATGGCAATTTTTCCCAATTCAGTGCGCATACATCTACCACCTTCAATTAATTCTAGTGTACTACCTCCCCTACTACCTGATTTAGAAAAAAAACTTTTTAGCATATCATCTTCCTTAATCATATATCCAATTTGTGCAGCTACGTAATACAATTGGCAGGTTTGGTAAACCAAAACCTCCACTATTCAGAGGGGAGCTCAAAAAAGTGTGTTTCATACGTGTCTGTTTTCCCTCCCATAAAAACCCATTAATTGCACTCTGTATTCTATTAAAGTGGTGTTCCCCTAACCAAATACGCCTCTCCTTACTGAATTTGCTAGTGAAGATCATATTCCGATTGTTCTCTTTATTTAAATATTACACAAATGCTTAGAACTGTTCCTCCGTGCCGGACCAGACAGCAAACACGTCATAACGTGGGTAAAATTTTAGGAAATGAACATAAGGGTTTCTTGGTCTATAGATGATCTTTTGCCCTAAAGTTGCCAGGAACAGATTAGCGTAGGTGCATGCCACCAGTCATATACCAGTCATTGCCAAACGTGAAGCAGTTGTTGCCAAGTACTATTTCAAGAGCCTCTCTAACACAGTTTATATACTCTCTACTTTTACCTGTTGATTGTGAACCCGTCTGACGGATGGAAGAGCACAGTTGTTTTCTCAGAAGCTGGAAAAGAAATTGATCCCAATTCAATCAGGGATCAAAGAGAGAAAAAAAAAAGATAAGTTGTTAAGAGACAAACAGGATTATGAAACTAATAAAGTGTTCGTGTGGGAAAACAAAAAGTTTCAGGAGAAAAACGAGACGAGGAAATACTTAGAAGAATAATAATGGCCGTGATTACTGGACTACAGACATGGATTCAAGTTCGTCAGAAGAAATAAGAGAAAAGAAGCCACAAGCAAAGCAATGTGAGAAAATGCAAGTACCAGGGGTCCCTTTAGGAGACAAGTCCGGAGGGAATTAGGAAAAAAAAGAGGAAAGGCAAGAAGCAGCAAGAAGAAAAACACAAGTAACTTGACATAACTAGATGGAGAATCGTATCAACCCGACAAACCTGAAAATGAGTGATGAATGTTTACAATTACTTTCTTTTGGTTTAACCCCTTAACGATGCAGGACGTAAATGTACGTCCTGGTGCGGTGGTACCTAACACACCAGGAAGTACATTTACGCCCTGTACATGACCACGAGTGATGCTCGGGTCATGCGCGGCAGGTCCCAGCTTCTGATAGCAGCCAGGGACCCGCCGGTAATGGCCGACATCCGCGATCACACGGATGTCCGCCATTAACCCGTCAGATGCCGTGGTCAATACAGATCACGGCATCTTGCGCGTGTGCGTGGTCAGAAAAATGGATGATCAGATCTCCCGCAGCGCTGCCGCCCTCAAACCGCTGCTTATATGGAAAAATGAAAAAGTTATAGGTCAGCAAAATATAGGGATTTTTAAACGGTCATGCAACTGGTCATGCTAAAAATAAGCCCTGATACTAGTCTGTGGATGAAAATATAAAAGAGTTATGATTCAACCCCATAGAAAACCTTTGGAGGGAGTTGAAAGTCCGTGTTGCCCAGCGACAGCCCCAAAACATCACTGCTCTAGAGGAGATCTGCATGGAGGAATGGGCCGAAATACCAGCAACAGTGTGTGAGAACCTTGTGAAGACAGAAAACATGTGACCTCTGTCATTACCAACAGTGTGTGAGAACCTTGTGAAGACAGAAAACATGTGACCTCTGTCATTACCAACAGTGTGTGAGGACCTTGTGAAGACAGAAAACATGTGACCTCTGTCATTACCAACAAAGGGGATATAACAAAGTATTGAGATGAACCTTTCTTATTCACCAAATACTTATTTTCCACCTTAATTTTCAAATAAATTCTTTATAAATCAGACAATGTGATTTTATGGATTTTTCTCATTCTGTCTCATAGTTGAGGTTATAACCTATGATGATAATTACAGCCTCATCTTTATAAGGGGGAGAACTTGTACAATTGGGGGCTGACTAAATGCAGCAGCACTTTTTTGATGCAGCAGTTGTCCCTACATTTTTTTGGAGTAGGTGACACACATCCCAGAGGAGCTGTCACTGTCTGATCACCAGACCACCAGGGACCATGTCTTATTATCAGCTCGAGCAGTGACAGCTCATAAGACAACAGCGGCATCAATGTCATCACCTGATACTTATATTACACCAAATCCTCCAAATGATGCAACAAAGGACGGAGGAAGAAGAACGGCTCCCACATCTTATTAGTTCCCCAGGAGGAAGTGGAGGTGGACGAGGAGATAGAACTGAGAAGAACAACTAGGCAAGCAGGCTGACACTCATTCTGTCAGATGACAACACTGACCATAACGTGGCAGCCACATGTCTGACCAGGAGTCACCGCTCCACCAAATCTACCGCTATATGTTACTGCATCAGACAATTATGTCTATTGAGCGTTACATGTTGGAACAGTTATTAAATCCATTGTGAAAAGCTGAGACAAATGAGCAAATTGATGTCCTCTAAGAATATAGGGGGAGATTCATCAAAACCTGTCCAGAGGAAACATGGCTGAGTTACCCATAGCAGCCAATCAGATCACTTCTTTCATTTTTGAAAAGGCTTCGGAAAAATGAAAGAAGTGATCTGATTGGTTGCTATGGACAACTGAGAAACTTTTCCTCTGGACAGGTCTTGATAAATCTCCACCCATAGATCTTGTGATGCTCCAGTACGGGATATAGTCCTGTACAGTACTCAGGCCCTGTCAGGTTGAGTCCCTCTGTGTCCTAGGGGCCCCCCTGCAGTGTCTCCCCAATAGCAATATATCTAATGTATAGTGTTATATGTGTTATGTATTAAGGACCTTTAAGGAGTTAGTCACATGATAATGTGCTCACATGATGTGTTTGTTACCCAGAGAGCACCAGGTGACCTACAGCTGGACCTATGGGCTTCTGGCTCAGACCCCTTTATAAGAGTGGCAGCCAATAAAATCTCTCTCTAAGATCCTGAGGCAAAGTCAAGACCAGACGTCTCAGAGCCAGTGTCCAGCACATCTGGAGGCCTCAAGCCTAACCTACAGCCACATGTCAGTAAGTCAAGTCATCTATGTCTGCTGTCACTACCTACACTCAAGTCAAGTCTATTATAGTCAGCGTGGATGAACTAAAGTCTGTCAAAGTCAATACAAGTCCCAGGAAGCGGCAAGGTCCTTCTGTGTTATTGCCACCTCTCTGGGATCCTGGCCTAGCTGTAAAGACTTTTACCATCTGTCTACCTCAGTAAAGCTACCGTTAAACCTAACCTGGTCTTGGACTATTATTGCCCTGCCTAACCTTGGGATAGCAGTGCTACCATTTGGGTGGTTACCGGGAAAACCACGCCCTGGCGTCACAAACAAGAAGGGGCTAATAACATCTGCCCCATACACCTCACCTTCACACCCTGAGACACCACAAAACTTTGGCATCACAAACAGGATACGGGTGTGTGCCTTAGCCATAAAGCTGCAAGTCCTCCCCCCTAGTCTGAGTATGAATTGTGTCCAAAGTAAATCGCATGCAGTTGCGAAAAAGTTTGCGCCAGAAAAGTGTACGGGACTTTGTTACTGAAATGTGACTTTACCGTGGCGCTGAAAAAGTAGAGGGGGAGGTGAAGAGAACTGTGGTGTTTATTGTGAGGAAGTCTGCAAAAGTTACATTGTCAGTCCTGAAGCCATGTTACACGCCAAAATGTCTGCCGTCCCTAAAAGGGTTAATCTGATGGTCGAGAAGCGCGCAAAGGGTTCCCGCCAGAGCCAGGGTCCCGCCCCTGGTCGTGGAGATCATGTTGCTGTGTCCAGTCCGGGGTGGAACTTGAAAAGTCTGCCCCTTGTTGCCAAGGGAGCGGATGAAAAGGATGCACCCCTGAGTCGCTTCCGGTCCCAGGCCCCGCTGATGACGTCCTTCCGGCCGGCGGCCATCTGGTCGGAGACCAATATAAGAAGCGACAAGGATCCTGACCTCTTCAGTTCATTGGAAGCGCTGGCTGGGAGTGAGAAGATGGCAGAGTCGCAGCAGTCCACGTGTGCCGAGAGTCCCAAGATGGAACCGGAGCCCATTGACGAGGGGACTAAAGCAGGAAGATCCCTGGGCGCAGCCGTACAACAAAACCCAGTGGCTGCTCCCGATTCCGGAGGTCCTGGTCGAGCACCTGAGCAGACTCTGCAGATTTGCAGAATAAGGGGAAAGCACTATATGGGGGGTACCAACCAAAACTGAGCAGGCCGCTGCAGTCCCAAACTAAGTCTCTTAAATGGCCAGTAACACAGGCCTCAACAGATCTGCCCGAAGCGCCTGCTATGGCTCCTGAATACTTGTCCATGTCAGCAAATGTGCCCAGGCCTACTCCTAGGAGCGAGGAGGTTTGGCCTGATCATCCGGCACCAACAGAGGTACCCAGGCCTTCTCCTGCTGTCAAGGAGGTGTGGCCTAACCAGCGGCTACCAACAAAAGTGACTCAGGCTACTCCAGCAGTTGCAGAGGTTTGGCCGAATCACCCACACTTCATCCCCCAGTGGCGCAAGCTGCTGCGGTGCAAGCGGTGGTCACTGTCAGTCCGACCATCACTGACTCCCGTTTGTCCCACTCATGTTGACCCCATGTGGGGAGCGCAGTCGCAATGCTGGGTTTATGTTCCAACCTAGGGCCCAGTCCGACAGGCGAGGCTGGGAAAGAAAGTTGCTAATGTAACTTGTGTGCAGTAACTTCCCCTAACTTCACCAGACTTGGTTGTATGACTAATAGTGTTGCTCGCGAATATTCGCAATGCGGATTTTATTCGCAAATATCACATATTCGCAAATTCGCGAATATTCGCGAATATAGCACTATATATTCGTAATTACGAATATTCTTTTTTTTTTTCTTCACAGTACACATCACAGTGATCACCCCTCTCTGCTTCCAGCTTGTGGTGTAAAGAAGGCTCTAATACTACTGTGTGAGACTGGGGCGCGAATTTTCACTTATGCTAATTTTTGTATATGCTAATTTTCACATATGTTAATTTTCGCTCAAACGAAATTTCGCTTATGCGAAAATAAAACGAGAATATTACGAATGTGCAAATTTAGCGAATATATCACGAATATTCGTCCATATATTCGTGAATATTCCCGAAGTCGAATATGGCCTATGCCGCTCAACACTAGTGACTAATTGACTTGTGTGTGTAAGCACAAACTGTTGTTGTTCCAGGTTCTACAGTAACGTTTAAGTATCGTGCCTGACAAACTTGTCAAGAAAAGTTTTGCCGTAACCAAGCTAGTAAGTGTTGTGCCCGGCTTCGGCCAAGAGACTCCTTAGGTACAGGAGAATTGACCTGAACTCTTAGCTAATGAACATTATAGTGTATTTGGACTGCTGAGAAATACATGGACAGTCGTGTAAATATTCAATAGTAATATATTTGTGTTGCTATTATGTACAAGAAAACAAAAAAAACAAAGGGTTATGGTCTTGCACTTAAATGTTTATGGTCCTGCATTAAAACCGTTATGGTCTAATAAAAGGTATATATTTGTTGTACACCAAGAAGTCGTAGTGTACCATCTTCTCTGATGTTTGGTAGTTTTCTTGTAGGGGTTGTCCTGAACCAATCAGGAGAAGCAACATTTCACCCCATCACAGCATCATGTACAGTAAACAGTGTACTACACAGTCATAAGTACACAAAGTACACATAAAAGTAATGAATAGTAGGACTGTAACACTCACAACCACACAGTCCATACACATGTCATATGTCGCATATGTCAAATGTGATGTTTCTTGGGTCCTTGTGCTCAGGATACTTTCCTGGCCAGAAGATATTCCTGTAATAAAAGTCAAACGTTACAGAATGTAAAATGTTATCTACAAAATTGTCTAGCATAGAAAAAAATGTCTAGCATAAATATAACTAGAGTTCTGGGGAGAAGTGTGTAATGCCAAGGGACCCCAGTAGCCAAGGCATTTGGCAGAGAGCCTCCGGCAATCCAATCCGCCAATGTTGTGTCATGTATAAAGTGTCATAAAATGCATAGTCGAAAGTCATAGTATAAATAGTCATAGTCCATAAGGCATGTTATACCAAAGTCATAGGTATATTGGTATCCTCCGTTAAACGCAGAAAATCTAACAGAGCATGTATGGACATTTATACAGAGACTCTACTTTATTATCAGTTTTTGTTAAACTGACGAGGGGTTTTTCCGTATTTGCACTTTCATTTTTTCCTCCTTACCTTTAAAAAATTATTTTGCACATAAAAATCCATATAAGGGTTTATTCTTTGCGCCACCAATTCTGCTTTGCAGTGACATCAGTCATTTTACCCAAAAATCTACAACGAAACGGAAAAAAAATCATTATGCGACAAAATGGGAGAAAAAACACAATTTTGTAACTTTTGGGGGCTTTTGTATCTACGCAGTACATTTTACAGTAAAAGTTACACCTTTTATTTATTCCGTAGGTCCATACAATTAAAATGATCCCCTACTTATATAGGTTTGATTTTGTCGCACTTCTGGAAAAAATCATGACTACATGCAGGAAAATTTATACATTTAAAATTCTAATTTTCTGACCCCTATAACTTTTTTATTTTTCCGCGTATGGGGCGGTATGAGGGCTTATTTTTTGCGCCGTTTTTAGCAGTACCATTTTTTGTATTGATCGGACTTTTTGATCGCTTTTTATTAATTTTTTTATGATATAAAATGTGACCAAAAATAGACTATTTGGAATTTTTTTGCGCACACACCATTGACCGTGCAGTTTAATAAAAGATATATTTTTTATAATTCGGTCATTTCCGTATGCAGCGATACCACATATGTTTGTTTTTATTTACACTGTTTTTTTTTTAAATGGGAAAAGGGGGGTGATCCAAACTTTTATTAGGGAAGGGGTTAAATTATCTTTCACTTTTTTTTGTAATGTTATAGCTCCCATAGGAGGCTAAACACTGCACACACTGATCTTTTACATTGATCAATGGTTTCTCATAGGAAACCATTGATCAATGATTCTGCCGCTTGACTGCTCATGCCTGGATCTCAGGCACTGAGCAGTCATTTGGTGATTGGACAACAGGAGGCAAGGTAGGAGACCCTCCTGCTGTCTTACAGCTGTTCGGGATGCCGCCATTTCACTGCAGCGATCCCGAACATCCCGCTGAGCTAGCCGGGAGTAGTCTAGTTTCACTTTAGATGCGGCGATCAACTTTGAACGCCTCGTCTAAAGGGTTAATAGCGCGCGGCACCGCGATCAGTGCCGTGGGAACATTTTTCATTCATAAAACTGCAGACTTAATTGGATAATTGCCGTGTAGAACACTTAGGACACCAAACATTCTACACGGCAATTATCCAATTAAGTCTGCGGTTTTATGAATGAAAAATGTTCCCACGGCAATTACTATGCATGTCATTGACCTGGTCACCCATTTCTGACAAAAGCCAGCGGAATTTGAAAATGAATTAAAAAGCATTGCGCGGATGCGTGTGTTTGCCAAAGTGTGCCTACAGCTGTTGCAAAACTACAACTCCCAGCATGCCCAGACAGCCGCATGCTGGGTGGGTGTTGTAGTTTTGCAACAGTTTGATCGATGTGTTTGATTGTCGGGTTATTTATGTATAACATCATGTTAGACATAAATCACCCGACAATCAAACACATCGATCAAACACATCAATCATTCATTCATTCATTTACTCATTCATTCAACATTACATTATGTATTAATATAAATCACATAAAATCATATTGTCTTACCTGTCTTCCAATGTTCCGATCTCTGCGGCTGCCCTCTTTTCCTGCACACACTCCCGATAATGGTCCCCTGCTTAAAAAAGATTTACCCGAATGTACCCGAATACTGAATGTATACGAAAAATCAAACCCACCCGAATACGAATGTATCCGAAAAAAAAATCAAACACAGACAACCGAATCTATCCGAAAAAAATGAGCCTCCCGGACACCCGAATACCGAATGTATCCGAAAAAAAATCAAACACAGACACCCGAATACCGAATGTATCCGAAAAAATGAGCCCCCCGGACACCCGAATACTGAATGTATCCGAAAAAAAATGAAACCTGGACACCCGAATACCGAATGTATCTGAAAATCAAAACTGAAAATATTACTGAACCGAAAATTTTATAAAAAACGGAAAAAAAAAGAAAATTTTTCTTCTGCACATGTCTATTACTAACATCTGCCCCTGGGCTACAACATCTGCCCAATACAGACACCATAATCTTGTTGCTGATACCACCCAATGTTATTGTTTTTGTAGAAAGCAAACAATTACACCTTCACTTCAGCCTGTGTCCTAGTGACATTTTCCCCCAATTTTTTTTTTATTCTAATAATACTTTCACTCTTTATACAGCGCTATCATATTCCACAGAGGTTGGATATAACCACCCTCAAGAGGGCACATGTATATACAGTAAATGGTAGGCAGATAATACTGCTCGGTCCGTCTAGCCCCAACCTCATGTGTAGACCTTGTATGGGGCAGATAATACTGCTCGGTCCGTCTAGCCCCAACCTCATGTGTAGACCTTGTATGGGGCAGATAATACTGCTCGGTCCGTCTAGCCCCAACCTCATGTGTAAACCTTGTATGGGGCAGATAAAACAATCATTTATATACATGCATCCTCTTAAGGGTGGTTATATCCTTCCCTCATGTTTTTGTAGGAGGTTGCTCTGGTTAGAGCAATTTTAATTGTTTTTAATTGCGTTGTCTTTTTGTATCCATGTATTTTTGTATATTTTTTGCTAATAAAGATTCATATTTTATACAGAATATTGTTGTCACCGATAGATGTACACTGCATTTTAGTATATGCCCTTTTTTCTCCTTTTGTTTTGTATACTGCTTTGCACATGTACTCTGATATAGAGGTTGAGTGCCCGTGTTTTTGTGTTTGTTTGGATTTCACAGAGGTTGTCATCTCTCACAATGGGGTCACTGGGGCCACAATCTAACTTTCTAGATAATCTTTTTGTGTTTAGAGTGTGGGAAGAAACTACAGACCATCATTTATTGAAATCTCCTTGGATTTTGGTGCATGTTTTTTAATGTCATTCATGGTGCTGATGTTGTTACTACTAGTCCTCTATAGAGCCATATGTCCACCCTTACTGCTGTATCCACTACTCCCCATCGTGCCGCAGATACCACCCCTACTTCTGCCCATCTTCTGCCTTGTCCATCATGCTCCATACTTTACTGCTCCACTAACACATCCACATTGTTTCACCTCCATCCTTACCCCGTATTTCCCTCTGTACTATGGCTGCCTGTACTCTCTCTGTACTATCCACACATGATGTTCCATACTACACTGCGTCCTCTGGGAACAGGTAGATAGGTGCTTCATCCGAAACCTCCGAGTGTGTATAAACACTGTCATGCATCTGCTCCCTCATAGAGAGAATATTTTGACAATTATGTTTTTTTTTGTTTTGTTTTTTTTAAAGCAAAATAAATGTACATGTTGCTGTCTTGGCATTTAGGAGCCTTAAAGAAAGTGTCCAGTTCTAGGGGACCTCGGCGGTTCATACAGGACTTTTCTGGGCTTCATGGAATCGTAATGAAAGAACAAAATAAATGAGAGTCTGATCCTGATGACATTATGTAGTGACTGAGCCTGGATAAACTGATCAGTACAGAAGAAAAGAGGAATAGATTAAGCAGAAGTCGATGTGTTTTGCTGGTGCAGCAGTAACGTGTCATCCGGTGTCTCTGGGCAGTAGACATTTCTAGAAAGAAGAAGTTGAATTATCGTAAAGTTTTAACAAGATTTTACAGAGACATTTACTGTAAGATGAAAAACATCAGTGAGAAGAAGGTGCAGGCCAGAATTATCATGTATGGGACAGTATGGTGGACAATGCCATCTCCTACCTCTAGATCCTTCACTTAGAGGCTTCTCTTGGCTCTGATTGACTTTGGGGCCAGCTCTGGGATTCTCATTGTGTCCGGGGTTGATATAATTTAGGGGTCTGGTTTTGGGGTTGATGCCCCCTTGGTCCCTTCCTTTTCTATTTATGTTGTTTTCTACCATTGTTGTAGCTCCGGAATTCTCAGGCTCCTTAGGCAGTATTCTATTTGGAGACTTTGGCAGCACTGTAGTTATTCTGTAGTAATGAGGACACCCCAGGTTGGAGCCCCACACTGCAGACACAGTACTGGGGGGAGCATCATATGAGGGGTGCAGAGGCAGCCATTGCGCCTAGGC
Organism: Hyla sarda; assembly: GCF_029499605.1. Lineage (NCBI taxonomy): Eukaryota > Metazoa > Chordata > Amphibia > Anura > Hylidae > Hyla > Hyla sarda. The sequence continues at coordinate 617,407,825 of NC_079189.1, forward strand.
CTGAATCACTGAGGGGCCCTAAAGATCCCTCTGTCACATAAGAAAACGCTTGTCTTCTAAATGACACATATCAGGGAGGGAGTGGGGTCTAGCCTTACGTTTTAGGGGGGGGGGGGGTCTGTGTTTCCTTAATGGGGATAGGTTGCAGGTGTGAAGCTCCAAAGATGTCTGGTAGTAGTCATCATGGAGGTCTGGGCTGGATGGAGAAGGAAAGTAATCTAAACAACAGTATGTGTTTTTAGTGGATGAACTTGTATATTCTGCATATTCTGTATGATTCTGATCAGTGCTGTATTCTCTGGTCTATAGATGACCTGTGTAGACCTGGTATCTGACCACTATATGGCACTATAATTAGTTGTCTTGGTCTCTATATATTAGTAGTAATGTACACTAGTCCCTGACTAAAAAAGAAAGTATATATATATATATGTATATATATATGTATAATATATTCCTGTCCTATATCATTTGATTATAGATATGATTGAAGAAAACTACGAATGTAAAAAATAATTTATCAAAGTTTTGGTTGAGAAAACTACCTGATACTCCCTTTCTTAATTTAACATTCTCACTGATCTCTCTCTGGAGATTACATTTACATGTTTGAAGACTCCAGGTGGCTGTCAGTAATCTGTTCTACCTCAGATGCTCGACAAGCCAGACATATACCTTAGTCTGGTGGGGTCATTATGAGAGGACGGTGAACAAACCTCATTAGGGATTATGTATTTTATGTTTAGATTACTAACCTAAAATCTCCAGATCTTCCCTATTTACCCACCAGGCCGTAATTCAGGTTAAGGTATCCAAATAATTGTTTATCCTGAGAACATTTTTCTTGTGTCTACTGTGTCTGCTTCTTGTCTTCACGAAGATCATGCGCAGGGAAGGTGTCTTTGTTTCAATGTTCTCCTCTTCATAGAATTGTACAACTTTTTAATTAATTGGACATCTGAAGAGAGAACAAAATGAAGGTGTAAAACCTATAGAGATATCCCTGATCTCTGCAATAAACTGTATTCTGCAGGGACTGGTCGGTTGCTTCTGCTATTTGTATGCAGCATTTTCCTTAAATGATGATGACACCAGCCTCCGGGTACAATCCCAAATCCAAGTCAACCCATATAATAGAAAAGGGAGGAGGAAGATTCATAGAATAAACAAATTACAAAGAATAGAAAAAAACGTCGTCTATAGAACAAAACCACTTTGAAGAACTGAATCTAAGAATCTTAATGCCCCTCCACTTCGCTACCCTTGTCTTTCTCTCACAGTCACCAGCACATCATCACCACAGCTCAATCCTGTCCACATTGTGTGGTGTGATTTCCTCTTATTATGGGTGATATTTCATCCCCATTGCTGCCTATATTACTGCTAGTGGTTGGTGAAACATTTCCTCCATTTTCTGAACATTGTTGGTGTAAAAAAAAGTTATAGAACTATATTATAAACCAACAGCACAATAGGTAGTAATATAGAGAGGTGTGCATATATATGTGAATCCTACATGAGCAATAAAGTTATAAATATCCCAATCAGGAGATCGATAAAGATGATCTGTTAATTGTTCAGCAAATACGTAGAATACAGCATAATCATAAGGGGACCTAATGTATAGTCACAAGAATGTAGTCATGAAATCCCAAATTGAAAAAAATAATTAAACGTGCCATCAACATCATCATTATGGGTTACAAGGAAGCATTACTCCCAAGTGAGAACACATCTATAATATGGTGCCATAGAGAGGACATATGACAACACATGAATTACCTACAGTATGGTGCTGGTAAAGTTTGTATGTAATAACCATTAGGCCCAAACCCCTTGATAACACCCTTCCTGGTGAAACATGTTGGGGCTTTTGTCTATCCTTTATAATGAGTTCTGTACTCCGGCACTGTTTAGACACCTACGTTCTGTAACATTCATTGCAGAATACAGCTGAGATATATTAGAGGCATCAGTATAAGTTCATTGTCAGCAGTTTAGTAAGATCAGTGGAGATACAGCTGCTTCTCTTATTATTATACCTTCAATGTGGCAGACAATGTGTTTATATCAATTTATACAGGTATAATTAGCAATTTGAGTCAAAACTTATTTGTCTAAATATATGTGTGCAAAAAGTTATTTTTTAGAGGAGGGGTCAGTAAAGTGGGTTTTTGTGAGCCCCTTTTGGGGTTTATTTGTACTTGTGGTGTGGAAGATCTAGACTGGCTCTTACAGACCTCAACCCCATCCAATTCTCGCAGACTTTTCTCTATATTTCCCCAATACTGAATATAGGACCTTATATTTTATCTACAGTACAATTCCACATACAGTGTGTAACCCTGAACCCTGACACTGACACACAACAGCGAGCAGGAATGAGTTATATTCATTCGTAGAATTTCCGAGTTTTAGAACTTGAAGCAGATTTTAAGTTAAACCACAAAAGAGGAAGGACCCAGATGTTCACACAACGTTCTGCAGTCGTCTCCTCAGCACATAGCTGGTTTCCTTTGTTAGTGATGAAAAGGAGAGTTAAAGTAACACAATATTAAGTAAGAATCTCACCCAGAACCATTGTCCAGAACCTGCTCATCATGTCTCCGGGGTGGCCGTGTCGGCTGAGCCTCATCTGCTTGGTCCTATCGGGGTTAGGAGAGGACATCCAGGCTGGAGGACCAGGTAGGGTTCTTTTCTATTCACTCTTCTCACCTTACGTGATTTGTCCTGAAGGATCCAGTGTCTTTTATTCCTCTTCCTCATCCTGGAGGTCATAGCTTGTTATATTTATGGTGATTTAGCTGTATATTGTTTTGTTTTTGGTTTAATATTTTTGTATTTTCCGGGATAGATGTATGATCAATATGTAGCGCTACAAAAAGTCCCAGTGTAGTCCCGACCTTAGTGCACATTGTGCTGTCTGCCCACGTAAGGTATTGGGACAGGGATCCACCCTTCTCTTCCTTAAATTTTCCTCAATCGCAGCATGACCATACTCAGTGGAGATGAGAAGTTCCTCCGATGCTGCCAATACAGGCGGAGTGCCCTGTGTACTGCCGCCATTCCTGTTCCATGTATGTAGGGTGGAGGAGAGGGAAAGGCTCTGCTGCCTCACATGGGGTCTCTTCACTTTCTCTGGATCTACACCGAGGGGTAATATAGTTGGTTGAACTTGTTGCTTTAGGCAGCCGATTACTGGGCACTTATCTTTCTGTATCTTTTCTTTATTATGGAGCCGTACAGTCTCTATGTACAGAAGGATCTGTATGTGTCATGGCCAGACCAGGTGGAGAGAATCCATCCAATCTCTGCCTCTAATATTCTACAGGGTCAGGAATAGGAAGCGCTATCCCTTTAATAACAAACTGTAGACATTAACAGGTACATTAACCAGGAGTCTTTTTGATAAAAAACAAAAACAAAAGTAATAGTATGTTCGTAGTACACAGATAAAAAACATTTAAACAATTTAACAGAAATGACAGGGTCAATCAGTTTTAGGAATACCTAGCATGCCTTTAAGACAATACTACTTACAGGGGGAGAATTATCTAAACCTGTCCAGAGGAAAAGCTGCAGAGTTGCCCATAACAACCAATCAGATCGCTTCTTTCTTTTTTCAGAGGCCTTTTTAAAAATATAAAAGAAGCGATCTGATTGGTTGCTATGGCCAACTCAGCAACTTTTCCTCTGGACAGGTTTAGATAAATCTCCCCCACAATGTCTAGGGTCTCATTTGAACTGACAAAGTACTGAAAAACATTTTGGTGGTTTTCATAGGGGATTGTAGAGTATCTGGCTTATCCAATATACTATATTATTAGTAAGGGAAGGGACAGTAATGAGTCGGAATCAGTCAGAGAAAACATTTTGTTACTGCTAACGTCAAATGTCCTCCATTCGTAGCTACAACTCCACTACTGACTACCATTGGGGACTGTGGGATATAATGGAATATGCATCCTAAGGCAGTCAATGGAAACTCTATACCCCAAGTATGTGTAAGGCTGGGTTTACATCATGTTTTTCCCATACGTGACCGCATACTGCTGGGGGGAGCTAAAAACTTGTGCTCCCGTATCCCTGCCATATGCGGCCCGTATGTAATTAATTTCAATGAGTAAACCAGAGTGAACCGGTCGGCTCATTTTTCTACCGGATGCGGTTTTCTACCGGACCTAAAACCGTAGTCAACCATGGTTTTAGGTCAGGTAAAAAAAACGCATACGGGGAAAAATAAGCCAACCGGTTCACTCTGGTCTACTCATTGAAATTAATTACATACGGGCCGCATATGGCAGGGATACGGCAGCGCAAGTTTTTAGCTCCCTCCAGCCATATGTGGTCCCGTATGAGGAAAAACGTGATGTGAACCCAGCCTAATAAAAGCTTTCGCCATCTGCCACACCTTTAGGGGACAAGCAAAGACTATGGAGTAGATCATCTCTCTGTAAGTCACATACAGGGCAGGGGTGGAGGCAGGGGGCTGCAAAATCTTTAGATGGATGTTTTTCCAACTTTTGTTCACGGTCGACTAAAAAGGGTTGTGCAGCAAAAAGTAACTTATCGCTAAGGGGGTCCAATTTCTGGTTTCTCGCGCCATCTCCTGCAGGGCCTCTCTTAGAGGAGTGCTTGCTGAGGAAGGCACACACTCCATTTATTTGTATGGGAGTGCCAGAGATGCAAAATAAGTTACTTTTGCTACACCACTCCTTTAAGAACTTCATGAAGTAGCAATTACAATTTATATTGGACCCCAACCTCTCCTAGTTTAGTGTCCCAGGGGGCAAACTGTGAAATGGCAACTGTTTGTAAAGACTTCTCCGGAAGAAGCTCCTCAGCGAAACGTCGGGTGAGGGAGGCACACGCTCACACTGGTCCCACTGTGGTAATTTACTTGTCTGTGTTTACAGTGTATTTCTGTTTCCCTCACTTGCACTTAAGCACTTTATGCTTTGGCTACTGATGGCAACCATTGACTCCTCTATGTGCAGTGCACTTGTACCTTATGTTCTTTACATTAACTGACACTTTGTGAAATACTCTGTATTGTATTAACTTCAGCTATATTGCTGCATTTTGCTTCGTATGTACCCTCCTGTTAGTCGGTCCTCCAGCATCTTGTCTATTGGTCTATTTTTAATTGTTTTTAAATGTTTGTGATTCATTGAGCATATATGTTAAATAAAGTTCCCTTTTGTACCTTTATTGGTTGCTACACGCCTTTCTTTTGTGTTTCCCTTGTTATGAGACTGCAAATAATTCAGAAGTACATAAAACAATAAATATCACAACAGTGGCAAATGTACAGTAATAAAAGGAATAAAGACACAAGAGAAAGTAATAAGAACCTCACTTACTCCGCTCAGCCCAAGGAGCCCTCGCTCGCTCCGGTCACCTTCCAATTATCATCACCGGAACACGAGCCAAGAACAAGGACACAAAAAACTCCACAAAAGAGAAATAGAGAGAAAGAGGAGTAAAAAAAAACAAAGAAGCAAAAGAGTAGAAAAAGAAAAATTGCATAAGACACATCAGTAAGAGGAGATGTAGTAAACATGAGTAATAAGACCAGGGGACCAAACAGGGAACAGGCCCCTCCAACCCAATGAGGGCTCCTCTGTGTGACCATCACCCACATACCAGAAGAGGATATCCTAAAATGACAGAATCAGGAATTCAGTCCATGGAGTCCTCTGCATTGCGAGGGCTATTGGGGCAACATCTCTTTCTGGGTCTAGAAGACCGGCCATCAGAGACGGGTAGACGGGAATTGCCGAAAAAGCAAATCTTGCTTTTCACCATGTTGGTTATGCTGCTTACGCCTGTGGTGTCCCGGTACTGTATTACATACCGTACCTAGTGTAGAGGTCCCCAAAGTCAGAGTAACTATGCTTAGGTAGGGTCCCTCAGGTGGGACAGCCCCTAGTCGCCTCCCCTTAAGTCTAATTCTCTAATGTTAATACGTGAATAATATTTAATAATAATGTACGTCTAATATAGTGTAAAGTACTTACCTTGTTTAGCGTCGCAGGACCTTCGGTCATGTGACCATGTTAAATATCCTCTATGGTATGTTGTAGGACCTTAGGAGGTCCTTGGGTCACCTGTTGCCCACAAGTCCTTGTAATGGTGATTGACACAAGTATGGACCAATTAGCACTAGTCCAGCCCCTGCCCATATAAGGGAGCTGTAGCCAATTATCGTTCTCTTGGGTTGCTGCTCTCGTGGATGCCGGACTAGCAAGATGGATCTGCGCAACTTGCAAAGACACACTAGGCCTGAAAAACCTACCGGCCTCAGCTGAACTAAAACCGTGAGTTCTGAACTACCACCGCTAATGCTAGCGTGACTACTGGACCGCAACTTAATCCCCTAAATCCAGTGGAACAGCGCCTAATACTTAAAGACTCTAAATTGCTAAAGTCCCAACCTTTGTCAATCTCAAAAGAAGCAGTTGTATGCCTCCTGCTCAAAGTCTCTAGGCCTCCAGCTCACAGTCCTTAGGCCTCCAGCTCACAGTCTCTAGGCCTCCAGCTCACAGTCCCTAGGCCTCCTGCTTACAGTCTATAGGCCTCCTGCTTACAGTCTCTAGGCCTCCAGCTCACAATCCCTAGGCCTCCAGCTCACAGTCTCTAGGCCTCCAGCTCACAGTCCTTAGGCCTCCAGCTCACAGCCTCTAGGCCTGCAGCTCACAGTCCTTAGGCCTCCATCTCACAGTCTCTAGGCCTCCAGCTCACAGTCCCTAGGCCTCCTGCTTACAGTCTCTAGGCCTCCAGCTCACAATCCCTAGGCCTCCAGCTCACAGTCTCTAGGCCTCCAGCTCACAGTCCTTAGGCCTCCAGCTCACAGTCTCTAGGCCTCCAGCTCACAGTCTCTAGGCCTCCCGCTTACAGTCTCTAGGCCTCCCGCTCACAGTCTCTAGGCCTCCAGCTCACAGTCCCTAGATCTCCAGCTCACAGTCTCTAGGCCTCCCGCTCACAGTCTCTAGGCCTCCCGCTCACAGTCTCTGGGCCTCCAGCTCACAGTCCCTAGGCCTCCAGCTCACAGTCTCTAGCCTTCCAGGCCACAGTCTTAAGGCCTCTTGGCCACAGTCTCTGTTTTGATGTTACCAGAATGAGATTTCTATAGGCTTCCTCACTCTCTCTAATCGCAGTAACCAAACATCATTACAACACTGACCATGTGACATAGACAAGGCTCCAAGATGATGGCTTTGAACTCAAGAAGAAGCTAATCCATTATTTGCACATTTTCACAATTGTATACAATAATTAAAAGAAATAATTCATTTCAAACAGATGTAAACTTTAGGGTGTGTGACACATATGTGGATGGATGAGGAAGGAGAAAAAGAAGGCCCTTGCATCGGGCGCTGCTCGGTCCAAAGATGGTTCAGGGAAGACGTAGGTTACATTAAAATAGTTTATTTAAATGTAATAAGAAAACTATTTTAAAAAGCATGCAGGCAATGACGCGTTTCGGGATCAGCATATCCCTTCTGGAGGCAGAATCATTACAGCTCAGAAGGGATATGCTGATCCCGAAACGCGTCATTGCCTGCATGCTTTTTAAAATAGTTTTATTATTACATTTAAATAAACTATTTTAATGTAACCTACGTCTTCCCTGAACCATCTTTGGACCGAGCAGCGCCCGATGCAAGGGCCTTCTTTTTCTCCTTCCTCATTCAAGCACCTCACGGGTTCCTGCACAGGACACCGGTCTAGGCACCTTCGGCTGCAGCACGGACACCAACAAATACCCCTCAAAAGGGGAGACACGCTTAACCCTCAAGAGGGTCACCAGGTGAAAGCACACCCTGTTGGGGGATCCACTTGGGTTCACTTGATTTACGGTATCACACGAGGCGCTGTCCTCTTTTATTCCCTCATTCTCTTTTTAGCCACATATGTGGATGGATTCGGTCGTAGTAGCGCTGTTTTCTTAGACTATATTCTCATTTTTTTCTACCAGTCTTTGAACCTCAAAAATACATAAAACAACGGCAAAAAATTGGTATGCTTCTTTTTGGCTCTTTTTTGCTTCATTTTTTTAGACAGATCAAAAAGTGTCCAAGAATACTTTGGGTGATCAGATCCTTATACCTCCATATGTACAGAGTCTCATGATGTCAGGTATTTGTTCTGCTGGATTTGTATATAATATTTGTATGTCTCAATATGAGATCAGAGGTATATGGCGGCACAGTAGAGAGATTGTGCTCCACTATAGAAGCTCTATTACATCTCTGAATATAATCTGTGATAATGTATCACACACTGAGAAGCTGCCCTTTTCTATAGACACATTTACCCTGTTATCATCAGTGGTGTCTCCGGATTTCAAGGGTTTTTTTTGTGGAGGGGGGGGGGGGGGGCAATTATAAATGCAGTGCTGCATACTGTACATACAACCAGGATAGCATAGTGCCAAACACTGTGCTGCCAGTATATAATAGTGCCCCACATTATGCTGCTAGAATATAATAGTGCCATACACTGTGCTGCCAGTATATAATAGTGCCCCACATTATGCTGCTAGAATATAATAGTGCCATACACTGTGCTGCCAGTATATAATAGTGCCCCACATTATGCTGCTAGAATATAATAGTGCCAAACACTGTGCTGCCAGTATATAATAGTGCCCCACATTATGCTGCTATAATATAATAGTGCCATACACTGTGCTGCCAGTATATAATAGTGCCCCACATTATGCTGCTAGAATATAATAGTGCCACACACTGTGCTGCCAGGATATAATAGTGCCATACACTGTGCTGCCAGTATATAATAGTGCCCCACATTATGCTGCTAGAATATAATAGTGCCATACACTGTGCTGCCAGTATATAATAGTGCCCAACACTGTGCTGCCAGTATATAATAGTGCCCCACATTATGCTGCTAGAATATAATAGTGCCATACACTGTGCTGCCAGTATATAATAGTGCCCCACATTATGCTGCTAGAATATAATAGTGCCAAACACTGTGCTGCCAGTATATAATAGTGCCCCACATTATGCTGCTATAATATAATAGTGCCATACACTGTGCTGCCAGTATATAATAGTGCCCCACATTATGCTGCTAGAATATAATAGTGCCAAACACTGTGCTGCCAGTATATAATAGTGCCCCACATTATGCTGCTAGAATATAATAGTGCCATACACTGTGCTGCCAGTATATAATAGTGCCCCACATTATGCTGCTAGAATATCATAGTGCCATACACTGTGCTGCCAGTATATAATAGTGCCCCACATTATGCTGCTAGAATATAATAGTGCCAAACACTGTGCTGCCAGTATATAATAGTGCCCCACATTATGCTGCTAGAATATAATAGTGCCATACACTGTGCTGCCAGTATATAATAGTGCCCCACATTATGCTGCTATAATATAATAGTGCCACACACTGTGCTGCCAGTATATAATAGTGCCCCATATTATGCTGCTAGAATATAATAGTGCCATACACTGTGCTGCCAGTATATAATAGTGCCCCACATTATGCTGCTAGAATATAATAGTGCCATACACTGTGCTGCCAGTATATAATAGTGCCCCACATTATGCTGCTAGAATATAATAGTGTCATACACTGTGCTGCCAATATATAATAGTGCCCCACATTATGCTGCTAGAATATAATAGTGCCATACACTGTGCTGCCAGTATATAATAGTGCCCCACATTATGTTGCTAGGATATAGTAGTGCTGCACACTGTGCTGTCAGTATATAATAGTGCCCCACATTATGCTGCTAGAATATAATAGTGCCAAACACTGTGCTGCCAGTATATAATAGTGCCCCACACTGTGCTGCCAGTATATAAAAGTGCCAAACACTGTGCTGCCAGTATATAATAGTGCCATACACTGTGCTGCCAGTATATAATAGTGCCCCACATTATGCTGCTAGAATATAATAGTGCCATACACTGTGCTGCCAGTATATAATAGTGCCCCACATTATGCTGCTAGAATATAATAGTGCCATACACTGTGCTGCCAGTATATAATAGTGCCCCACATTATGCTGCTAGAATATCATAGTGCCATACACTGTGCTGCCAGTATATAATAGTGCCCCACATTATGCTGCTAGAATATAATAGTGCCATACACTGTGCTGCCAGTATATAATAGTGCCCCACATTATGCTGCTAGAATATAATAGTGCCAAACACTGTGCTGCCAGTATATAATAGTGCCCCACATTATGCTGCTATAATATAATAGTGCCACACACTGTGCTGCCAGGATATAATAGTGCCATACACTGTGCTGCCAGTATATAATAGTGCCCCACATTATGCTGCTAGAATATAATAGTGCCATACACTGTGCTGCCAGTATATAATAGTGCCCAACACTGTGCTGCCAGTATATAATAGTGCCCCACATTATGCTGCTAGAATATAATAGTGCCATACACTGTGCTGCCAGTATATAATAGTGCCCCACATTATGCTGCTAGAATATAATAGTGCCAAACACTGTGCTGCCAGTATATAATAGTGCCCCACATTATGCTGCTATAATATAATAGTGCCATACACTGTGCTGCCAGTATATAATAGTGCCCCACATTATGCTGCTAGAATATAATAGTGCCAAACACTGTGCTGCCAGTATATAATAGTGCCCCACATTATGCTGCTAGAATATAATAGTGCCACACACTGTGCTGCCAGTATATAATAGTGCCCCACATTATGCTGCTAGAATATCATAGTGCCATACACTGTGCTGCCAGTATATAATAGTGCCCCACATTATGCTGCTATAATATAATAGTGCCACACACTGTGCTGCCAGTATATAATAGTGCCCCATATTATGCTGCTAGAATATAATAGTGCCATACACTGTGCTGCCAGTATATAATAGTGCCCCACATTATGCTGCTAGAATATAATAGTGCCACACACTGTGCTGCCAGGATATAATAGTGCCCCACATTATGCTGCTAGAATATAATAGTGTCATACACTGTGCTGCCAATATATAATAGTGCCCCACATTATGCTGCTAGAATATAATAGTGCCATACACTGTGCTGCCAGTATATAATAGTGCCCCACATTATGTTGCTAGGATATAGTAGTGCTGCACACTGTGCCTTCAGTACATAGTAGTGCCCCACACTGTGCTGCCAGTATATAATAGTGCCACACACTGTGCTGCCAGTATATAACAGTGCCCCGCATTATGCTGCTAGGATATAGTAGTGCTGCACACTGTGCCTTCAGTACATAGTAGTGCCATACACTGTGCTGCCAGTATATAATAGTGCCCCACATTATGCTGATAGGATATAGTAGTGCTGCACACTGTGCCTTCAGTACATAGTAGTGCCATACACTGTGCTGCCAGTATATAATAGTGCCCCACATTATGCTGCTAGGATATAGTAGTGCTGCACACTGTGCCTTCAGTACATAGTAGTGCCCCACACTGTGCTGCCAGGATATAATAGTGCCCCACATTATGCTGCTAGAATTTAATAGTGTCATACACTGTGCTGCCAGCATATAATAGTGCCCCATATTATGCTGCTAGGATATAGTAGTGCTGCACACTGTGCCTTCAGTACATAGTAGTGCCCCACACTGTGCTGCCAGTATATAATAGTGCCACACACTGTGCTGCCAGTATATAATAGTGCCCCACATTATGCTGCTAGGATATAGTAGTGCTGCACACTGTGCCTTCAGTACATAGTAGTGCCACACACTGTGCTGCCAGGATATAATAGTGCCCCACATTATGCTGCTATAATATAATAGTGTCATACATTGTGCTGCCAGTATATAATAGTGCCCCATATTATGCTGCTAGGATATAGTAGTGCTGCACACTGTGCCTTCAGTACATAGTAGTGCCCCACACTGTGCTGCCAGTATATAATAGTGCCACACACTGTGCTGCCAGTATATAATAGTGCCACACACTGTGCTGCCAGTATATAATAGTGCCCCGCATTATGCTGCTAGGATATAGTAGTGCTGCACACTGTGCCTTCAGTACATAGTAGTGCCACACACTGTGCTGCCAGGATATAATAGTGCCACACACTGTGCTGCCAGTATATAATAGTGCCCCACATTACGCTGCTAGGATATAATAGTGCCATACACTGTGCTGCCAGGATATAATAGTGCCATACACTGTGCTGCCAGTACATAGTAGTGCCACACACTGTGCTGCCAGCATATAATAGTGCCCCACATTATGCTGCTAGGATATAGTAGTGCTGCAGACTGTGCCTTCAGCACATAGTAGTGCCACACACTGTGCCCTCAGTACATAGTAGTGCCACACACTGTGCTGCCAGGATATAATAGTGCCACACATTGTGCTGCTAGGATATAGTAGTGCTGCACACTGTGCCTTCAGCACATAGTAGTGCCACACACTGTGCCCTCAGTACATAGTAGTGCCACACACTGTGCTGCCACTCTATAACAGTGCCACACAAGGAGCCCCCAGGATGGAATAGTGCCACACACTGTACCCCTTGTATGTAAATGTTTCCTAGAGACCTTGTGCTTCCAAAACATGTCTGTGCCATGCAGTGCTCTCAGAACAGTCCCCACACTTTATGGCACACCATACACAGCAGTGATTGGGCCAACATGTCCCCCATTCCCATCCATCCTTATTAATTGCTACCCTGGTCGGTTACTGCCTCAGGTCTGTATGAAGTTTGTTCCAGACCATGAGTAATGAATGGAATAATCTCACCGCCTGGGACCTGGAGCCTTTTCTTATATGAAGGTCTGAGGTTCTGGAGACGATGCGTCATGCTGGCGGTAGTCATCTCCTGACTGATGGTGTGCCGCTTGTCTCTGAAGAATTGTGATATTGTGGTCAGTGGTTGGTTGTTCGTTCACTTTTGAGTTGCGCTTAAGTAACTATTGTACAGGTGTGAAAGCAGCAGAAAATGTCCGTGGTCATGTGCTTCCCCTGTACTCACTGTGAGAATGTGGCAGGAAGATGTAAACTTTATATGGTATTTACTGACCGGTTCTAAGTTGTGCCACAATTACCACAATGCAACTGCTACATGTATGAACCACCTTAAAGTGAACCTAACACCTTGTTTACCGGCACTAAATCCAATAAACAGGGTTATAGAGATATATCTCACCGTGATCCGTGTTCTGGTTCCGGAGATCGAGGCTTGAGTCTCTCTGCTCCTCCTGTCTGAGCTCCTAAAGCATCATACAGAGACGCTGCCTGCACCAGATCTTGCGGCTGTAGTGACAGGACTGAGCTGCATCATACAACTGTGTGTGCGTCTTGAATACACATATACAGTTAAATGACACCCTCGTCAGGGAATCTGGGACATCTGTCATGAATCCTCTAACCAGGCCCCATTGTTCGCCAGACCTCACAGCTGTCGATTTTCTCTCCTCATCCACCAGTAGGTGGAGCTATACAGTAAAGATGGAAGCTGAGGGGGAGGGGACTTGCAGTTGCTATGGTATGAGAACCACAGCCTGCAGGAATTAGCTGCAGGGAGGTTCTCTCTGCTACAGGCTGCTGCCCATGAACTTCTGCCCCGGCTTACTAGTGCTATAGAAACTGCAGGGGCCCTGAGCAACCTCCCAGTTTGCCCTCTCCATTGGGATGTGTGCTTTTTATTTGGGATGGGCACATGGGGGATTGGCACAGCATTATGTAGGGGGGGGGGGCTCCTCCGCCTCCCTAGTGATTCCATTGTCTAGGTATGCGCAGCGAAACGCGTTCAATAAATCCATTGATTTTATCCTGCCTCCTGACGGTTCCTCTCTGCGCCGGACTAACTCCTGAATTTACGGTCATCCTTTCCTGGTTCTACTTTCATCAAGGAGGGCTGCAGTGGACCACCATACATTTATACATGCTTCACCTTGTTGTGTGTGGGCGCACAACCAACTTTGGTAAGCGGTTTGGGAATTACCTTCCCCTTCCCCCACTAACAAGATCTGCTGATCCCCCACATGAGGCGCCTTCCTCTCTCTCTGTTATATGCCAGTATCACAGCTGGAGGATTTGTGTTACGCCGAGCGCTCCGAGTCCCCGCTCCTCCCCGGAGCGCTCGCAGCATCCTCGCAATTGCAGCGCCCCGGTCAGACCTGCTGACCGGGTGCGCTGCAATATCTCTCTCAGCCGGGATGCGATTCGCGATGCGGGAGGCGCCCGCTCGCGATGCGCATCCCGGCTCCCGTACCTGACTCGTTCCCCGTCTGTCTTGTCCCGGCGCGCGCGGCCCCGCTCCTTAGGGCGCACGCGCGCCGGGTCTCTGCAATTTAAAGGGCCACTGCGCCACTGATTGGCGCAGCAGGCTTAATCAGTGTGTTCACCTGTGCACTCCCTACTTATACGTCACTTCCCCTGCACTCCCTCGCCGGATCTTGTTGCCATTGTGCCAGTGAAAGCGTTTCCTTGTGTGTTCCTAGCCTGTGTTCCAGACCTCCTGCCGTTGCCCCTGACTACGATCCTTGCTGCCTGCCCTGACCTTCTGCTACGTCCGACCTTGCTCTTGTCTACTCCCTTGTACCGCACCTATCTTCAGCAGTCAGAGAGGTTGAGCCGTTGCTAGTGGATACAACCTGGTTGCTACCGCCGCTGCAAGACCATTCCGCTTTGCGGCGGGCTCTGGTGAATACCAGTAGCAACTTAGAACCGGTCCACCAACACGGTCCACGCCAATCCCTCTCTGGCACAGAGGATCCACCTCCAGCCAGCCGAATCGTGACAGTAGATCTGGCCATGGATCCCGCTGAAGTCCCGCTGCCAGTTGTCGCCGATCTCACCACGGTGGTCGCCCAGCAGTCGCAACAGATAGCGCAACAAGGCCACCAGCTGTCTCAACTGACCGTGATGCTACAGCAGCTATTACCACAGCTCCAGCAACAATCTCCTCCGCCAGCTCCTGCACCTCCTCCGCAGCGAGTGGCCGCTTCCGGCTTACGATTATCCTTGCCGGATAAATTTGATGGGGACTCTAAGTTTTGCCGTGGCTTTCTTTCGCAATGTTCCCTGCACTTGGAGATGATGTCGGACCAGTTTCCTACTGAAAGGTCTAAGGTGGCTTTCGTAGTCAGCCTTCTGTCTGGGAAAGCTCTGTCATGGGCCACACCGCTCTGGGACCGCAATGACCCTGACACTGCCTCTGTACACTCCTTCTTCACGGAGATTCGAAGTGTCTTTGAGGAACCTGCCTGAGCCTCTTCTGCTGAGACTGCCCTGCTGAACCTGGTCCAGGGTAATTCTTCTGTTGGCGAGTACGCCATCCAATTCCGTACTCTTGCCTCCGAATTGTCCTGGAATAATGAGGTCCTCTGCGCGACCTTTAAAAAAGGCCTATCCAGCAACATTAAAGATGTGCTGGCCGCACGAGAAATTCCTGCTAACCTGCATGAACTTATTCATCTTGCCACCCGCATTGACATGCGTTTTTCCGAAAGGCGTCAGGAGCTCCGCCAGGATATGGACTTTGTTCGCACGAGGCGGTTTCTCTCCCCGGCTCCTCTCTCCTCTGGTCCTCTGCAATCCGTTCCTGTGCCTTCCGCCGTGGAGGCTATGCAACTTGACCGGTCTCGCTTGACACCTCAAGAGAGGACACGACGCCGCATGGAGAATCTGTGCCTGTACTGTGGCGGTACCGAAGACTTCTTGAAGGATTGTCCTATCCGTCCTCCCCGCCTGGAAAGACGTACGCAGACTCCGCACAAAGGTGAGACAGTCCTTGATGTCTACTCTGCTTCTCCACGCCTTACTGTGCCTGTGCGGATATTTTCCTCTACCTTCTCCTTCTCTGCTATGGCCTTCTTGGATTCCGGATCTGCAGGAAATTTTATTTTGGCCTCTCTCATCAACAGGTTCAACATTCCGGTGACCAGTCTCGCCAGACCCCTCTACATTAATTCTGTTAACAATGAAAGATTGGACTGTACCGTGCGTTACCGCACGGAACCTCTCCTAATGTGCATCAGACCTCATCACGAAAAAATTGAATTTTTGGTCCTCTCCAACTGCACTTCAGAAATTCTTCTTGGATTACCGTGGCTTCAACGCCATTCCCCAACCCTTGATTGGTCCACAGGAGAAATCAAGAACTGGGGTACTTCTTGTCACAAGGACTGTCTTAAACCGGTTCCCAGTACTCCCTGCCGTGACCCTGTGGTTCCCCCTGTATCCGGTCTTCCTAAGGCTTATATGGACTATGCTGACGTTTTTTGCAAAAAGCAAGCTGAGACTTTACCCCCTCACAGGCCTTATGACTGTCCTATTGACCTCCTCCCGGGTACTACTCCACCCCGGGGCAGAATCTATCCTCTGTCTGCTCCAGAGACTCTTGCCATGTCAGAGTACATCCAGGAAAATTTAAAAAAGGGGTTTATCCGCAAGTCCTCCTCTCCTGCCGGAGCTGGATTTTTTTTTGTGTCCAAAAAAGATGGCTCCCTACGTCCTTGCATTGACTACCGCGGACTTAATAAAATCACGGTAAAAAACCGCTACCCCTTACCTCTTATCTCAGAACTCTTTGATCGCCTACAAGGCGCCCACATCTTTACCAAACTGGACTTAAGAGGTGCTTATAATCTCATCCGCATCAGGGAGGGGGACGAATGGAAAACGGCATTTAACACTAGAGATGGACACTTTGAGTATCTGGTCATGCCCTTTGGCCTGTGCAACGCCCCTGCCGTCTTCCAAGACTTTGTTAATGAAATTTTTTGTGATCTCTTATATTCCTGTGTTGTTGTGTATCTGGACGATATTCTGATTTTTTCTGCCAACTTAGAAGAACACCGCCAGCATGTCCGCATGGTTCTTCAGAGACTTCGGGACAATCAACTTTATGCCAAAATGGAGAAATGTCTCTTTGAATGTCAATCTCTTCCTTTCCTAGGATACTTGGTCTCTGGCCAGGGACTACAAATGGACCCAGATAAACTCTCTGCCATCTTAGATTGGCCACGCCCCTCCGGACTCCGTGCTATCCAACGTTTTTTGGGGTTCGCCAATTATTACAGACAATTTATTCCACACTTTTCCACTATTGTGACTCCTATCGTGGCTTTAACCAAGAAAAATGCCAATCCCAAGTCCTGGTCTCCCCAAGCGGAAGACGCATTTAAACGTCTCAAGTCTGCCTTTTCTTCTGCTCCCGTGCTCTCCAGACCTGACCCATCTAAACCCTTCCTATTGGAGGTAGATGCCTCCTCTGTGGGAGCTGGAGCTGTCCTTCTACAAAAAAATTCTTCCGGGCATGCTGTTACTTGTGTTTTTTTTTCTAGGACCTTCTCTGCGGCGGAGAGAAACTACTCCATCGGGGATCGAGAACTACTGGCCATTAAATTGGTGCTTGAGGAATGGAGGCACCTGCTGGAGGGATCAAAATTTCCAGTTATCATATACACTGATCACAAGAATCTCTCCTATCTCCAGTCTGCCCAACGACTGAACCCTCGCCAGGCCAGGTGGTCGTTGTTCTTTGCCCGTTTTAACTTTGAAATTCATTTTCGCCCTGCTGACAAGAACATTAGGGCCGATGCCCTCTCTCGTTCTTCTGATGCCTCTGAAGTAGAGGTCTCTCCGCAACACATCATTCCTCCTGACTGTCTGATCTCCACTTCTCCAGCCTCCATCAGACAAACTCCTCCAGGGAAGACCTTCGTTTCTCCACGCCAGCGTCTCGGGATTCTCAAATGGGGACACTCCTCCCACCTCGCAGGCCATGCGGGCATCAAAAAATCCTTGCAACTCATCTCTCGTTTTTATTGGTGGCCGACTCTGGAGACGGATGTTGTTGATTTTGTACGGGCCTGTACTGTCTGTGCCCGGGATAAGACTCCTCGCCAGAAGCCTGCTGGCCTCCTTCATCCTCTGCCTGTTCCCGAACAGCCTTGGTCACAGATTGGTATGGACTTTATTACGGACTTGCCCTCATCCCGTGGCAACACAGTTGTTTGGGTGGTCGTTGATCGATTTTCCAAGATGGCACATTTTATTCCTCTTCCTGGTCTTCCTTCAGCGCCTCAGTTGGCAAAGCAATTTTTTGTACACATTTTTCGCCTTCACGGTTTGCCCACACATATCGTCTCGGATAGAGGCGTCCAATTCGTGTCTAAATTCTGGAGGGCCCTCTGTAAACAGCTCAAGATCAAATTAAACTTCTCTTCTTCTTATCATCCCCAATCCAATGGGCAAGTAGAAAGAATTAATCAGGTCCTGGGTGACTATTTACGGCATTTTGTTTCCTCCCGCCAGGATGACTGGGCAGATCTTCTACCATGGGCCGAATTCTCATACAACTTCAGAGTCTCCGAATCTTCTGCTAAGTCCCCATTTTTCGTGGTGTACGGCCGTCACCCTCTTCCCCCCCTCCCTACTCCCTTGCCCTCTGGTTTGCCCGCTGTGGATGAAGTGACTCGTGATCTTTCCACCATATGGAAAGAGACCCAAAATTCTCTTTTACAGGCTTCATCCCGGATGAAAAGATTTGCCGATAAGAAAAGAAGAGCTCCCCCCATTTTTGCTCCCGGAGACAAGGTATGGCTCTCCGCTAAATATGTCCGCTTTCGTGTCCCCAGTTACAAACTGGGACCACGCTATCTTGGTCCTTTCAAAGTCTTGTGCCAGATTAACCCTGTCTCTTACAAACTCCTTCTTCCTCCTTCTCTTCGTATTCCCAATGCCTTCCATATCTCTCTCCTTAAACCACTCATCATTAACCGCTTCTCTCCCAAACTTGTTTCTCCCACTCCTGTTTCCGGTTCTTCTGACGTCTTCTCCATGAAGGAGATTCTGGCCTCCAAGACGAAAATTTTTTGGTGGATTGGGAGAACTGTGGCCCAGAAGAGAGATCCTGGGAACCTGAGGACAAGATCCTAGACAAAAGTTTTGTCCTCAGGTTCTCTGGCTCCAAGAAGAGGGGGAGACCCAAGGGGGGGGTACTGTTACGCCGAGCGCTCCGGGTCCCCGCTCCTCCCCGGAGCGCTCGCAGCATCCTCGCAATTGCAGCGCCCCGGTCAGACCTGCTGACCGGGTGCGCTGCAATATCTCTCTCAGCCGGGATGCGATTCGCGATGCGGGAGGCGCCCGCTCGCGATGCGCATCCCGGCTCCCGTACCTGACTCGTTCCCCGTCTGTCTTGTCCCGGCGCGCACGGCCCCGCTCCTTAGGGCGCACGCGCGCCGGGTCTCTGCAATTTAAAGGGCCACTGCGCCACTGATTGGCGCAGCAGGCTTAATCAGTGTGTTCACCTGTGCACTCCCTACTTATACCTCACTTCCCCTGCACTCCCTCGCCGGATCTTGTTGCCATTGTGCCATTGAAAGCGTTTCCTTGTGTGTTCCTAGCCTGTGTTCCAGACCTCCTGCCGCTGCCCCTGACTACGATCCTTGCTGCCTGCCCTGACCTTCTGCTACGTCCGACCTTGCTCTTGTCTACTCCCTTGTACCGTGCCTATCTTCAGCAGTCAGAGAGGTTGAGCCGTTGCTGGTGGATACGACCTGGTTGCTACCGCCGCTGCAAGACCATCCCGCTTTGCGGCGGGCTCTGGTGAATACCAGTAGCAACTTAGAACCGATCCACCAGCACGGTCCACGCCAATCCCTCTCTGGCACAGAGGATCCACCTCCAGCCAGCCGAATCGTGACAATTTGTTACAGAAGAGACTTCTGACACAGTGACGAGTCTCCACCTGACCCCATCGGGACAGGCTCTCATTATTTGAATATAATCTAGACGGTTTCCATCCTGTATACAGAGAGGAAATGAAAAGCTAAATCTTATTACAAATTGCAGAACTTTTATTTTTTTTAATTTAAAAATAAAAGGGAAATCAATCTGTGCAATTTTGCTGATGGCAAAGAAGAAGAGAAGCAGCCGGACAGTCCCTATTCTGGGGAATATTCTGTGTTATTACTTCTAGAAATACATTTAGGATGCTCTCTGTGTTTCCCTATATACCTCCCCACCACACTGTATAGTAGTTATAATTACATCCGTCACATACCCACTAGACGAGCGGTGGTAACCAATGGTGATGTGGTATAACATGGTGTCGGGGTCCTGCTTTGCACCTATGGTGGTGGTGGTGGACTTTTGACACGTCCTCAGACCCCAACCAAGAATGAGAACGAGCTATGGTTGGGGTCTAAACACTAAGATCATGTCTATA
This sequence comes from Hyla sarda, assembly GCF_029499605.1. Taxonomy (NCBI): domain Eukaryota; kingdom Metazoa; phylum Chordata; class Amphibia; order Anura; family Hylidae; genus Hyla; species Hyla sarda. The sequence continues at coordinate 617,428,034 of NC_079189.1, forward strand.
TGATATATCCAAAGATTTTTCTAATGACGCCCATTTAAACCCAAATTTGTCCTCAGATTTTGTTCCATTTAGTTTATAACCCTGTAGACCCCGGACTCTCCTCCCTAGAGTTGATATGACCCCAGTTAGGCTACAGACTCACCTACGTAAGTCACGATGGCCACAAACTTTTCCAGCTCCCATCCTTTTCGTAGGGCAGTAGCTGTAGAGTGGCCTACAGGTGTGGTTGAGGAGTCGGGATATTTGTACAGTCTTAGGTGTAATCTACACATCACCTGCTATTGTTTCTTAAGTATATGGTAAGAGCCAGCTCACTGAGGGAAGAGAAATCACCTAAGATCGTCCTATAACTGACTGCACCTAAGGCTCATGACCCAAGTTTGTCAAGCCGTACACTCTTCTCCGTAGGTCATGGCGGACACAAGAAGCAGCTTTGCCTGGCTTCCACCTTTTCCTAGGGTGGCAGCTGTAAGGTTGGGTTCACACTAGTGTAATTCGGATGCATTTTTGGGTCATTAGTTCTGGCCAAGCCTTGAGTCATGTGACCTGAAATAACCGTTCACTTGAGACTGTCATTAGACCAATGGTTTGGCTTGGAATTGTGGCTGCAATATAAACACAGAAATGCACCAGTGTTACGCTTTGGTGAAGTCTAATCTGGGTCTGTGCCTCTCACCTCTTCTCCCATGACTGCACCAGCACTCCCATGGTAAAATGTCCCCTTACTATCCAAGAGGGTCATGAATTCTTGTTGGTGTTTGCGGTGGGCTTTATCATGACTTTATCATCCCAATGATCTGAATCTTCAGAGCCTGGTTTGTCCACAGGATTTGTATTAAATGCCTGAAAGATTTGAGTCCCACCTTTAGGACATGTACTTATATCTACACCATGGATCCCATTACCCCATCCCACCCGATGGCTTCTTTGGAATGTTTGGATTTATACTGTAGATATTCCACAAGTATCTAAGTTCAGAATATCCCTTTAATGGAAAACATTAGGCAGGTTTATACTCATTTAAAGGGTCACTGTCATTAGGAAAAACTTGTTGCCCATTGTGTCTCACTCCTTAGACCCGCTGTGATCGCTAGTTATAAGCTGGGTAGGCGAGCGACAGCGTGTGTTTCACTCCTCACCATCCAATCACCTTTTATTCTCTTAGTGGCTTCTACGTAGTGTATTGGCATACTGGTATAGATTTTATATATCTACTGTTTTATTTTATTTTATAACATTTTGTTTTACTATATTGCACATCATTGTAAAACAACAGGAGAAACTGCAACGGTCCTGCAGATTATCTCCAGATACTTAACGTTTTCTATGCAATTACACAGACGAGTACATTTTTTTAATACATTTTATGTCTACTTTTACGCCATTAAATATACCTGATATCAATTTGATCGGATTCATGTTCTACCCTATACCATAAAAAGGATTTATCACCCATATACATTTATTTATTTCTAACATAGTAACATAGTTCATAAGGTTGAAAAAAGACCAAAGCCCATCACGTTCAACCTATATCCCTAATGAGTCCCTACTGAGTTGATCCAGAGGAGGCAAAAAACCCTCATACTAAAGGTAAAAATTCCTTCCCGACTCCAATATGGCATCAGAATAAATCCCATGATCAACGTTCTATCCCTATAAACCTAAAATCCATAACCTGTAATGTTATTATTCTCCAAAAATGCATCCAGACCCCTTTTGAACTCTTTCACAGAGTTCCCCATGACCACCTCCTCCGGGAGAGAATTCCACAGTCCCACTGCTCTTACAGTAAAGAACCCCTGTCTGTGCTGGTGTAGAAACCTTCTTTCCTCTAGGTTTTACTAGAGGACAGAAACATCCAGTATTCCAAGTCATATGTTACGCTTGGTTCTGTTACTGTAGCTATATGTTACTCTTGGTTCTGGTGCTGTCTGTCCTGTATCTAGTCATTAAGCTTTGGTTTGTTACTGTAGCTAAACACCATAGCTATGTCTTATCCGGAAGCTTGGTTCTGTTACTTTAGCATACTTACCTGTCAATAGGTCTGTGGCTTTTTCAGTTTCCACCATGCTGGTCATATGGTGCTAATAGAAACCTTAGAAGCAGTAACTACATGTGTAAGTGGATAAGTCCACACATATACCTAGTAAAAGACCTCTCAACATCAATTCTATCAATACACTATGTCCCATGGACAGAGGGGCCGTTTAAAAGATAACTTTTAATATTAAAGCTAAAAGTACACCAAAAATAGAAAGTGATAGTTCCCGTGTGAGGAAAGAAAAAAAACTACATATAATAAAAATATCTGCCAAGTATGGTACAAAATCTACAGATATGCAACTGATAGATTAATGCTCTCTATAGTACAGTGATCCCTCAACATACGATGGTAATTCGTTCCAAATGAACCATCGTTAGTTGAAACCATCGTATGTTGAGGGATCCGTGCAATAATAATATAGAAAGTTATACTCACGTGTCCCCGCCGCTCCAGACCATCACCGCTGCCCTGGATGTCGCTCTCCATTGTTGTCGTCGCGTCCCTGCGGTGTCCCCCGCCGCTCCGGACTGTCACCGCTGCCCGGGATCGTCACTCTTCATCACTGTCATCACGTCGCTGCGCCTGCCGCTCCTATTGGATGACAGAACGGCGTGCGCGGAGACGTGTTACAGACAAAAGAGAGCGACGGCGATGCAGGGGATCCTGGAGAGGACGGTCCGGAGCATCGGGGACAGGTGAGTGACACTCACCGCAGCACACGGGGCACAGTTTATGCGATGGTCCTGACATACAAAAGCATCGTATGTTGATGCTGCCTTCAACATGCGTTGGCCTCTGAGAGTGATCGTATGTTGAAATTATCATATGTCGGGGCCATTGTAGGTCGGGGGATCACTGTAGTACGTAGATTAAATCTTAGAATATATAAGTAGAGAAAATCCCTGACCCAATGCGTTTCCATGCAGGAGACATTATATTATTAATGTTCATAAGAAGAAAGTAAGGAAGACATCGGCCACTCACCAGGTTTCAGCAGTCAGAGTCGCTGAGCTGACCCCCAGGTAGGCCAATTGTGGCCGGGATCGGCTCAGCGACCGAGTATTTATCGCAATATCTCGACTGGATGCTCAGCCCTTTACAGACTTCACCAATGTCGCATGTAAAAGACACTAAACACCTCTTACAGATTATAGAAGAAATACAAATAGAAGAACATGACAGTCTGTGCTCCATTGACGTCACTAGTCTATACACCCGCATTCCCCGGGTGTGCAGGCCATAAGAAATACATTGCAGTATGCCAACATGTCAGAAGAATTAATAGAGTTCATTTCTGAGGGATTAACATTTGTCTTTAACAATACCACCTTTTTATCGGGAGAGCAGTGGTATAAGCAGGAGACCGGAACCCCGATGGGTACCCCGGTCTCCTGTACTTATGCTAACTTATTCCTAGGAGTATTCGAAAATTCATATGTCTACAGTACAAAAAATCCTTTCTTAAAATACATTAAAACATATCACAGATATGTAGATGATATCATCGTCACTTGGACAGGGACAGAAACACTGTTTGAGCAGTTCGTAGAGTATTTAAATAATAACTCTGTTAACATGCACTTCACCAGCCAATACGGTGGCAAAAAATTTGAATTTTTAGATCTTAGACTTGTCAATGACAAAGGATCAATAATCACTGAAAATTACAGAAAAGATGTAGCTAGGAACACATTGCAGCATTATCATAGTTCGCACAGACCAACAGTGAAAAATAATATCCCATACGGACAGTTCATCCGGCTCAAACGTAATAACACTAATGAGATGACATATATACAGCAAGCCAACGCGTTAGAAAATAGATTCAAAGAGCGAGCATACCCAGAGAGTATAATCAAAAAAGGCAGAGAAAAAGCAGAAAAGGTAAAAAGGAAAGATTTATTAAAAAATAAAGTACAACCAAAGGAAAAAGAGATGGAAAGAAAAAAGTTTACTTTTGTGTTCCAAAACTCAACTATGAACTCTGTGATGGAGCAGGCAATCAGAAGAAACTGGTTTCTATTAGAAGCCGATGAGGACCTAAAAGAAGTGGCACAGTCAAGACCTAGGATTACATATAAAAAGAATATCACTATAGGGGAGACTATTAACAAAAACAAAAGAAAGAAAGCAGCCACGAAAAAAGAGACATGGCTAGATAACGTCATACCTAAAGGAAATTACAAATGCAGGAATTGTAATCAATGCAAGTGCAGTTGGGAAACTAGGAATGTAAGATTAGGACCAATCCAACATTCGATACAAGAATAAATTACCTGTCGTACGAAAAATGTAATTTATGCCATTTTATGCCCCTGTGGCTTCTATTACATTGGACAAACCAAGCGCCAACTGCAAGTGCGAATTAGGAAGCATATGTATGCCATACGCACAGGCAAACCAGGAGCGACACGCTTGCAGTCCCATGTAAGGGAGGCACACGGGGGCAATCCAGAAGTCCTGAAATTCTTAGGTCTAGAAAAAGTTCAAAGTAACAGATATGAACGCATAGACCAGAAATTATTGCGTATAGAAACATTATGGATTATAAAAACGAACGCAACAGGCAATATTGGAATGAATGATAGGACAGAGTTAACAGCTTGCTTCTAACTTTTAATCACGCCTACCTGCGACGTCACGTGATTCCCCGTCCTGTGACGTGATAGGAAGGTAATTTTGCACGCACCTGTATATATATTGTGCACAGGTAGGAATGAGTATGGCCGGAAGAAGCACGCAAGTCATGCGAAACAGAGCTCGGTCGTCTATCACTGTCCCCCCACCAACCTCTTCCGATCAATATGTGTATGTGAGTATGCTTCAATAAAGAAGATACTTTCTGCTGAAACCTGGTGAGTGGCCGATGTCTTCCTAATTTTCTTCTTATGAACATTATTGAATTTGACTTCATACATCAGAGCACCGCCACCAGCACCATTTGCTACATTCAGATCCATTACCAGCACAGGCTCCTAGTTCAGACGCTTTACACAGTGCCGCTTCTTTGAGAATTATATTATTAATCACCTGCACTTCATCAGGGTACATACAATCATCTATCATGCAATCACCCGGCTGACACGCCCCCTCCATGTATCTCTATTGGATACATGGAGGGGCGCGTCGGCCACCGCTCTGTGCGGGGGTCAGCATGCCCCCTTCCAGCAAACTGTTGGGGCCCCGAACCATTGATTGCGGTGGGGGGGTCCTAGTGGTCGGACCCCACGATCTATAACTTATCCTTTCGATAGGTGATAAGTTATCTTTCACTACACTACGCCTTTAACCTTCTTATAGCACTTCAACCTTCTAACCCTTATACTTAGGTACATGCCATAACTGCCACCATTCCTTCTAGTTTAGAATTCTGATGCACAGTCTTAAATTTTTCAACAGTAGTTAGAATACTTCCCGTTTTCCATATTTTAGATATTCCTATGTTTACTTAAAAAGGAATATGTAATACAATTGTAAGTACTGGCACCATAGAGTATCTAAGGTCAACAATGCCACCTCGGGTCCAGTTGGTATAGAAACACCCATGTTACGCCGAGCGCTCCGGGTCCCTGCTCCTCCCCGGAGCGCTCGCGGTGTTCCCCTCTCTGCAGCGCCGCGGTCAGACACGCTGACCAGGAGAGCTGCACTGACGCTGCCGACGGGGATGCGATTCGCATAGCGGGACGCTCTCGCTCGCCGATCGCGTGCCAATCCACTTACCTGTCCCGGACCCCGGCTGTCACGTCCAGCGCGCGCCAGCTCTCTAAGACTTAAAGGGACAGTGCACCAATGATTGGTGCCTGGCCCAATCAGTGTCATTAGCTCCCACCTGCTCCACGTCTTTATAACCTCACTTCCCCTTCCCAGCATTGCCGGATCTTGTTTCCATTGTGCCTAGTGAAAGCGTTTCCTGTGATTGCCATAACTGTGTTTCCAGACCTTCTGCTGTTACCATTGACTACGAACCTTGCCGCCTGCCCTGACCTTCTGCTACGTCTGACCTCGCCTCTGTCTAGTCCTTCTGTCCCACGTCTTCTCAGCATTCAGCGAGGTTGAGCCGTTACCGTACCGGTGGATACGACCTGGTTGCTACCGCTGCAGCAAGACCATCCCGCTTTGCGGCGGGCTCTGGTGAATACCAGTAGCAGCTTAGACCCGGTCCACCCGTACGGTCCACGCCAATCCCTCGCTGACACAGAGGATCCACATCCAGCCTGCCGAATCCTAACAGTAGATCCGGCCATGGATCCCGCTGAGGTGCCGCTGCCAAGTCTCGCTGACCTATCCACGGTGGTCGCCCAGCAATCCCAACAGATCGCCCAACAAGGACAGCAGCTGTCGCAGTTGACCGCCATGTTACAGTAACTTCTGCCACAGCTACAGCAGCAACCATCTCCTCCGCCAGCTCCTGCACCTCCTCCGCAGCGAGTGGCCGCTCCTAACCTCCGCTTTTCCCTGCCGGACAAATATGATGGGGACTCTAAACTCTGCCGTGGTTTCCTGTCTCAATGTTCCCTACATTTGGAGATGTTGTCGGACCAATTTCCTACAGAATGGTCTAAGGTGGCTTTTGTGGTTAGTCTCCTGTCTGGGAAGGCCTTGTCATGGGCCTCTCCGCTCTGGGACCGCAACGATCCTGTCACTGCCACTGTTCAGTCCTTCTTCGCTGAGGTTCGTAGTGTCTTCGAGGAACCAGCCCGAGCCTCTTCTGCTGAAACAGCCTTGTTGAACCTTGTCCAAGGAGATTCTTCTGTGGGCAAATATGCCATCCAATTTCGTACCCTCGCTTCTGAATTATCTTGGAACAATGAGGCAATCTGCGCGACCTTCAAAAAAGGCTTATCCAGTAACATCAAGGATGTGCTGGCCGCACAAGAAATTCCTGCCAACCTGCATGAACTTATTCATTTGGCCACCCGCATTGACATGCGTTTTTCTGAAAGACACCAGGAGCTCTGCCAGGAAAAGGACCTTGATCTCTGGGCACCTCTCTCCCAGTATCCTTTGCAGTCTACCCCTGTGCCTCCTGCCAAGGAGGCTATGCAAGTGGATCGGTCTCGCCTGACCCATGAAGAGAGGACTCGCCGCAGAGATAAAATTTTATGTCTGTACTGCGCTAGTACCGAACATTTCCTAGTGGTTTGCCCTATTCGTCCTCCGCGTCTGGGAAACGCACGCACGCACCCAGCTCATGTGGGAGTGGCGTCTCTTGGTGTGAAGTCTGCTTCTCCACGTCTCACTGTGCCCGTGCGGATTTCTCCTTCTGCCAACTCCTCCTTCTCAGCTGTGGCCTTCTTGGACTCTGGTTCTGCGGGAAATTTTATTTTGGCCTCTTTTGTTAATAGGTTCAGCATCCCAGTGACCCCTCTCGTCAAGCCGCTCTACATTTCTTCTGTCAACGGAGTAAAATTGGACTGCACTGTGCGTTACCGCACAGAACCCCTGCTTATGAGCATTGGACTTGAATTTTTTGAATTTTTTGTTCTGCCCAACTGCACCTCTGAAGTCCTCCTCGGTCTGCCATGGCTCCAACGTCATTCTCCTACCCTTGACTGGACCACTGGGGAGATAAAGAATTGGGGTCCTTCTTGTCACAAACGATGCCTCACATCTGCTCCCTCTTGTCTAACTCCTGAGGTTCCTCCCATACCGGCTCCTCCCAAGGCTTACCAGGATATTTTTGGCAAAAAGCAAGCTGGCATTTTGCCTCCTCATAGCCCCCTTCCTGGTAACACTCTGCCCCGTGGCAAGCTTCACCCTCTGCCCCCCCTCCCCATTCCCACTTCTTCTGGATTGCCTGCCATTGATGAAGTTACCCAGGACTTCTCTGTTTTCTGGAAGGAAACTCAAGAATCGCTCCCAATGGCCTCGTCTCATGTGAAGGGACAAGCAGACAAAAAGAGGGGGAGACCTAAGGGGGGGGGGTACTGTTACGCCGAGCGCTCCGGGTCCCTGCTCCTCCCCGGAGCGCTCGCGGCGTTCCCCTCTCTGCAGCGCCCCGGTCAGACCCGCAGACCGGGAGCGCTGCACTGACACTGCCGACGGGGATGCGATTCGCATAGCGGGACGCGCCCGCTCGTGCATCGCATCCCAATCCACTTACTTGTCCCGGTCCCCGGCTGTCATCTTCTGGCGTGCGCAGCTCCGCTCCCTAGGGCGCGCGCGCCAGCTCTCTAAGATTTAAAGGGCCAGTGCACCAATGATTGGTGCCTGGCCTAATCAGTGTCATTAGCTCCCACCTGCTCCACGGCTTTATAACCTCACTTCCCCTTCCCAGCATTGCCGGATCTTGTTGCCCTTGCGTCTAGTGAAAGCGTTTCCTGTGATTGCCTTACCAGTGTTTCCAGACCTTCTGCTGTTACCATTGACTACGAACCTTGCCGCCTGCCCTGATCTTCTTGTACGTCTGACCTCGCCTCTGTCTAGTCCTTCTGTCCCACGTCTTCTCAGCAGTCAGCGAGGTTGAGCCGTTACCGGTGGATACGACCTGGTTGCTACCGCCGCAACAAGACCATCCTGCTTTGCGGCGGGCTCTGGTGAATACCAGTAGCAGCTTAGACCTGGTCCACCGGTGCGTTCCACGCCAATCCCTCGCTGACACAGAGGATCCACATCCAGCCTGCCGAATCCTAACAACCCATCCTAGCAGCAATGATCGCCTTAACTTCCTTCCAACATTTTTGTATCTCTAAACACTCCCACCATATATGATACAATGTCCTCACTCCTTGTTTACGCCTCCAACACTGATCGTATCTAGTCAAGTACAATCACTACAACTTCTTAGATCTTTCCCAATACAAGAAGAGACTTTACAAGAGAGATCGAATACAAATTTCCATTCATCCTAAGAAAACTTCTTCCAAAATCTCTTTCCCACCATTCTCGAAAAGGGTAACATGGTGAATTATATACTGCAAGCTGGTTATATGTCACAGAAGCGCTTCTCTTGTTACTACTTGGGTTTCCAAAAAAACTTCTCAAAGGAAGTAGGTGGTTGTGTATTTCACCATTTAAGAGAAGCTAACAGACGCCTAAGGTGTAAATATCTATAAAAATCTCTTATCGAAACACTGTACTTAGAGCATATATCTATAAATGAATATAAAACATCATTATCACTGATATCCGATGTGGTTAATACCTCATTTACCCATGTACTGAGATCGGTGTGTGGAATTAAACATTGAAGCAATACTAATGGAGTGTCAGAGTCATCAAACCTTTAAACGCATATCACCAGACTGTAAGGCTATGTTCACATGCCGGAATGTCTGCATGGAGAATCTCTGTTTGGACATTCCGGAGAGTGTGGGTGCCGGCATAATCTGGGACTGCACGGGAATGCGCCGCCTCATAGATGGCTATGCATTCCGAGCAGTCTTTGCACATAGAATGAACGTGTTCATTCTTTGTGCTGACACGGAAATTGGAATTTCCGCGTCGGAAACATCTGGCATGAATATTGTGCCGTGTGCACAGAGCAGCAGAGTGCTGTTGAATTCAACAGGACTCTTCTGCAGTGGAATCTTCCAATGCGGAATTCCAACGTGTGAACATAGCCTCAGACTTGCTTTAGCTGTTGGACTGTAGGTGAACATTGGGCTACTTGTAATTGCAGAGCACCATAAAGCTATATTAGTATCTGGACCCATCAAACCTGCCTCCACTAATGCCCATCCCGCTAGTGAGTTATCCTGCCACCATACTTTTAATTGAATTAAGATTGTTGGTTTAGAAAAAGTAAAAAAAAATCTGGACAGCCCCTACCTCCTGCCGATATTGGAGTGTATAATACTTTTGCTGCTACCAAATATACCCCATTATAACAGATTGTAAATGTTTAAGTCGAGAGTAGATATTTAATAAGGAGGTTCTGGAGGAGGTAGGTTACCTCACGGAGAAAAAACATTTTAACCACCGCGATCCTCCCAAGCCAGGAGGTGGGTAATTTACAATAAGAAATAATTGGCCTCATTTACAAAGGTCCCATGTTGGTCTGCATTTCTTCAATATTAGTCCAGATATTAGTCCCCCCAGATATGGCCCTATAAGTTTACGTACGTTAAACATCCTCCAGAAGGTAAGTTTCCAGTCTTATTCAGTAGGACAAGGGTTGGACAAGGTGTATTATAGCTTTCTGGATATAAATGGCTGCAATATTTTTGTTCATGTAACTCAGATCAGCTATAACAAAATGTGTCCCTGTTTGTGAGAACAAACTTTCAAACTCTTCATCCGGCTCGGGGTCCGGGGGTGAGGTGTGATGCTATATACAATTACCACTCAGTGTACATTTTTGCATGGACTCCTTTCTTTGACAAGAGTCTCTGCTCACGTACTTACTTTTTGTGGTGGCCTACAGTGTATGTCCATGGCCTAAGGCACGAAAAGTGAATACCAGAGCCCCTGCTTCTGTAAGTTTTTTTTTCATAGCGCCCTACACTGATACCGTAAATTACCATAACGAAATCAGTCATTCATCAAAATCAAATCCCAAAAAATCATATTCATTTGCGCATTTCTATGACATAACTTGACTCTTTGTAAACTATACGATGCCTCCTTTGCTTCAATGCTAAATGTTATTCTTATGTGGCTGAGAGTGAATTGGTATTATTGTGGGGTCTTTTCACTTTATTTCCAGATATTCCTCCTGACAACCAAATGTCACCGCAGGGAGTCGACCCGTCAGCAATCCCTGAAGAGAAGACGGACATCCCAGAAGCAACTACAGCACGAAGTAAGTATGGCCGTCTTCAGAGCTGTCCTCTGTGTCTATATAGGAGGAGGATGGACTATGGATAATGGGCACTGAGTGGGACTGGGTATTTATCGTGTGGAGGGGCAGGAGGGAGTTAATAGGCAGCTCAGGACCCCCATAGTAATATTTTTGCATGGCCCTGTAGAGGTGGTGTCTCTTTTGGATGGTGACCAGCCTGCCCTAATGATACAGACATGTCTTTGAGGGATCGGGGGCATTAGGCTCACACATTACACATTTATAGTAATTCTAAGGAAAATCCCCTTTTACCTGGATATTTGAGTCAGTATTTTCTGGATATTTCTTCCGACACATTAATCCTGGGTTTTTGCAGAATATAAGATGAGTCTGATCATATTTTACAGAATCGGTAACTATGAAATCCTAATGATCCCGTGTATAAAGCTCCGGGATATCAGAAATGTGCCGGGATAAATGGGGGAAAATACTGAGGCCAAAATACCACAGGGCTAATGACTAATCTAGTGTAATATATATATAGACAGGCAGTTTAACCCCTTAATAACCCACACTGTGCATTTACAGCATCAGGGGAGTATGGAGCTTGTATTGTAGGGCGAGTGTATCACAGCTGCCGCCCACCGGTCGGGTTCAGAACTTTTCACCAGCAGAATAAAGTTATTTTTACTGCATGGTGAACGCAGAAAAACGTACTCAGTACATTATATGGAAACAGACGGTAAAGTTGGCATTAAATAGTAGTGTAGCTCGCGAATATTCGCAATGCGAATTTTATTCTGGTAGAATCAAATGGAGCTGTAATTGGTTGCTATGGGCTAAAAGCTTAGCTCTGATTGGTTGTTGTGGGCTAATAGATAATCTATATTTAGTTGCCATGGGGTGAAAGCTGAGCTGTCATTGGTTGTCAGGGACTGTACGCTGAGCTGTGATTGGTTGCTATAGGCTGAGAGCTGAGGTGTCATTGGTTGTTAAGGGCTGAACGCCGAACTGTGATTGGTTGCTTTGAACTGAAAGCTGAGCTGTGATTGGTTGCTATGGGCTGAAAGCTGAGCTGTGATTGGTTACTATGGGCTGAAAGCTGAGCTGTGATTGGTTGCTATGGGCTGAAAGCTGAGCTGTGATTGGTTGCTATGGGCTGAAAGCTGAGCTGTGATTGGTTGCTATAGGCTGAAAGCTGAGCTGTGATTGGTTGCTATGGGCTGAAAGCTGAGCTGTGATTGGTTACTATAGGCTGAAAGCTGAGCTGTGATTGGTTGCTATGGGCTGAAAACTGAGCTGTGATTGGTTGCTATGGGCAGATCGCTCCAGTTTTGTCTTGGACAGACTGATAAATCTCGGCCTTTATATCTCATCCTATTATCACAATGTCCTGGTCCTCACCTGCAGTCACCTGTAGATACAATACACAGCACGAGCCCCATGTGATGGAGGAGATGATACATATCACACATCATCATCATCTCTCCAGTAATTCTATATCTTATCTTACAGCTCAGTGTAAGCGTCCTGCGGGGGAGGGGATGATCCCTGCAGGGGAGGAGTTTTATGATAAGTATGAAGATCTATACGTAACATGTGACACTGGATATCGTCCATCATCCCCATATATACAATGTATAAACCCCGGCACAGATAATGAGTGGAGTCCTCTCCCACAGTGTATTGGTGAGTGATTGTTATCATCCCCATATATACAATGTATATACCCCGGCACAGATAATGAGTGGAGTCCTCCCCCACAGTGTATTGGTGAGTGATTGTTATCATCCCCATATATACAATGTATAAACCCCGGCACAGATAATGAGTGGAGTCCTCCCCCACAGTGTATTGGTGAGTGATTGTTATCATCCCCATATATACAATGTATAAATCCCGGCACAGATAATGAGTGGAGTCCTCCCCCACAGTGTATCGGTGAGTGATTGTTATCATCCCCATATATACAATGTATAAACCCCGGCACAGATAATGAGTGGAGTCCTCCCCCACAGTGTATTGGTGAGTGATTGTTATCATCCCCATATATACAATGTATAAACCCCGGCACAGATAATGAGTGGAGTCCTCCCCCACAGTGTATCGGTGAGTGATTGTTATCATCCCCATATATACAATGTATAAACCCCGGCACAGATAATGAGTGGAGTCCTCCCCCACAGTGTATCGGTGAGTGATTGTCATCATCCCCATATATACAATGTATAAACCCCGGCACAGATAATGAGTGGAGTCCTCCCCCACAGTGTATCGGTGAGTGATTGTTATCATCCCCATATATACAATGTATAAACCCCGGCACAGATAATGAGTGGAGTCCTCCCCCACAGTGATTGTTATCATCCCCATATATACAATATATATACCCCGGCACAGATAATGAGTGGAGTCCTCTCCCACAGTGTATCGGTGAGTGATTGTTATCATCCCCATATATACAATGTATATACCCCGGCACAGATAATGAGTGGAGTCCTCCCCCACAGTGTATCGGTGAGTGATTGTTATCATCCCCATATATACAATGTATAAACCCCGGCACAGATAATGAGTGGAGTCCTCCCCCACAGTGTATCGGTGAGTGATTGTTATCATCACCATATATACAATGTATAAACCCCGGCAGAGATAATGAGTGGAGTCCTCCCCCACAGTGTATCGGTGAGTGATTGTTATCATCCCCATATATACAATATATATACCCCGGCACAGATAATGAGTGGAGTCCTCCCCCACAGTGTATCGGTGAGTGATTGTTATCATCCCCATATATACAATGTATAAACCCCGGCACAGATAATGAGTGGAGACCTCCCCCACAGTGTATCGGTGAGTGATTGTTATCATCCCCATATATACAATGTCTATACCCCGGCACAGATAATGAGTGGAGACCTCCCCCACAGTGTATCGGTGAGTGATTGTTATCATCCCCATATATACAATGTATAAACCCCGGCACAGATAATGAGTGGAGACCTCCCCCACAGTGTATCGGTGAGTGATTGTTATCATCCCCATATATACAATGTCTATACCCCGGCACAGATAATGAGTGGAGTCCTCCCCCACAGTGTATCGGTGAGTGATTGTTATCATCCCCATATATACAATGTATAAACCCCGGCACAGATAATGAGTGGAGTCCTCCCCCACAGTGTATCGGTGAGTGATTGTTATCATCCCCATATATACAATGTATATACCCCGGCACAGATAATGAGTGGAGTCCTCTCCCACAGTGTATCGGTGAGTGATTGTTATCATCCCCATATATACAATGTATAAACCCCGGCACAGATAATGAGTGGAGTCCTCCCCCACAGTGTATCGGTGAGTGATTGTTATCATCCCCATACATACAATGTATATACCCCGGCAGAGATAATGAGTGGAGTCCTCACCCACAGTGTATCGGTGAGTGATTGTTATCATCCCCATATATACAATGTATAAACCCCGGCACAGATAATGAGTGGAGACCTCCCCCACAGTGTATCGGTGAGTGATTGTTATCATCCCCATATATACAATGTCTATACCCCGGCACAGATAATGAGTGGAGACCTCCCCCACAGTGTATCGGTGAGTGATTGTTATCATCCCCATATATACAATGTATATACCCCGGCACAGATAATGAGTGGAGTCCTCCCCCACAGTGTATCGGTGAGTGATTGTTATCATCCCCATATATACAATGTATAAACCCCGGCACAGATAATGAGTGGAGTCCTCCCCCACAGTGTATCGGTGAGTGATTGCTATCATCCCCATATATACAATGTATATACCCCGGCAGAGATAATGAGTGGAGTCCTCCCCCACAGTGCATCGGTGAGTGATTGTTATCATCCCCATATATACAATGTATATACCCCGGCAGAGATAATGAGTGGAGTCCTCGCCCACAGTGTATCGGTGAGTGATTGTTATCATCCCCATATATACAATGTATAAACCCCGGCACAGATAATGAGTGGAGACCTCCCCCACAGTGTATTGGTGAGTGATTGTTATCATCACCATATATACAATGTATAAACCCCGACACAGATAATGAGTGGAGTCCTCGCCCACAGTGTATCGGTGAGTGATTGTTATCATCCCCATATATACAATGTATAAACCCCGGCACAGATAATGAGTGGAGTCCTCCCCCACAGTGTATTGGTGAGTGATTGTTATCATCCCCATATATACAATGTCTATACCCCGGCACAGATAATGAGTGGAGTCCTCCCCCACAGTGTATCGGTGAGTGATTGTTATCATCTCCATATATACAATGTATATACCCCAGCACAGATAATGAGTGGAGTCCTCCCCCACAGTGTATCGGTGAGTGATTGTTATCTCTGCAGTAATATTACTCTATCGTTACTGTCATCTCTCATTATTACACAGATAAAAAACATCTGCGCCTGTAGATACAATACACAGCACGAGCCCCATGTGATGGAGGAGATGATACATATCACACATCATCATCTTCTCTCCAGTAATTCTATGTCTTATCTTACAGCTCAGTGTAAGCGTCCTGCGGGGGAGGGGATCAAAGCTGAGAGAGGAAAGGAGTTTTATGATAAGTATGAATCTCTAGACGTAACATGTGACACTGGATATCATCTATCGTCATCATCATCACCACGTATCCAATGTATATACCCCGGCACAGATAATGAGTGGAGTCCTCCCCCACAGTGTATCGGTGAGTGATTGTTATCATCCCCATATATACAATGTATAAACCCCGACACAGATAATGAGTGGAGTCCTCCCCCACAGTGTATCGGTGAGTGATTGTTATCATCCCCATATATACAATGTATATACCCCGGCACAGATAATGAGTGGAGTCCTCCCCCACAGTGTATCGGTGAGTGATTGTTATCGCTGCAGTAATATTACTCTAAGGTTATCCTCATCTCTAATTATTACGGTAGGAAAATTAAGAGTAAATTACTTCTTTTGGACTGTTGTGACACTTTTTTAAGCAATTTTTGTTCCAAAATAAGGACAAAAAACATCTGAAGAAAAAAAAAACTGTCCAAAAACGGCTAAAAAATTCTCTAAATGAAAAAAAAAAAACTGTTCAAAAAATTTGCAAAATACAAAAAAAAAATGACAGAGACTTAGGGTACGTTTACACCGGTGTATTTTCTTTCAAGCAGGCAGCGTGTTTTTCTCTGCGAGTTTTAACCCCTTAAGGACAATGGACGTACTCCTACGCCCCCGTTTCCGAGTCCTCAAGGACCGAGGACGTAGGAGTACGTCCTGTCCATTCCCGGCCCCCCGCCACTAGCCGGAGGGGAGCCGGTGCCCGATGCCTGCTGAAATCGTTCAGCAGGCATCGCGGCATATCGCCCAGGGGGGTCATGATGACCCCCCATGTCGGCGATGGCCGCAGATCGCTGGACATTTCAGTCCAGCGATCTGTGGCGATTCCGGGTCAATCGGGCCTCCGGAATTACTGGCTGATCGGGGCCGTCTCTGACACAGCCATAGCCAGCAGGGGTGAGGTGGCACTGGTGCCACCTCACAATCGCCCTGATTGGTCGGCCGGTTTACCGGCCGACCAATCAGGGCAACTGCTGCGGGTGTCACTCCCCCAACCCGCTCCGCCCCTCTTCCGGAGGACGTGAGCGGGTGTGGGAAGAAGACCCCGGGAGCTGGGGACCCCGATCCCCGGCATCAATGTTGGGATCGGGGCCCCAAGAGCGGCGGCGGCGAGGGACTGACCTGTGTCCCGGAGCAGCAGCAGGAGGTGAATGACAGCCTCCTGCTGTTGCCTAGCAACAGCTCCCAGCATGCAAAAAGGGCATGCTGGGATCTGTAGTTATGCAACAGCAGGAGGCAGACCACCACAACTTCCAGCATTCCCTTATGGGCATGCTGGGACTTATAGTTTTGCAACAGCTGGAGGCACATTTTTTCTATGGAAAAGTGTACCTTCAGCTGTTGTTTAACTACAACTCCCAGCTTGCACAATCAGCTAAAGTGCATGCTGGGAGTTGTAGTGGTGCATCTGGTGGTTGCATAACTACAACTCCCAGCATGCCCGTTGGCTGTCGGTGACTGCTGAGAGTTGTAGTTTTGCAACAGCTGAAGGCACACTGAGTTAAGTAGCAAACCAGTGTGTCTCCAGCTGTTGCATAACTACAATCCCCAGCATCCCCAGCCAAAGTAGTATGCCTCCAGCTGTTGCATAACTACAAGACCCAGCATGCCCTTCTGCTGTCCGTACATGCTGGGGGTTGTAGCTTTTGCAACAGCTGAAGGCACACTGGTTGCAAAACACTGAGTTTGTTACCAAACTCGGTGTTTCACAACCAGTGTGCCTCCAGCTGTTGCAAAACTACAACTCCCAGCATGCACTGATAGACCGTACATGCTGGGAGTTGTAGTTTTGCAACAGCTGGATGTCCCCCCCCCCCCCAATGTGAACGTACAGGGTACACTCACGTGGGCGGAGGTTTACAGTAAGTATCCGGCTGCAAGTTTGAGCTGCGGCAAATTTTCTGCCGCAGCTCAAACTGCCAGCGAGAAACTACTGTGAACCCCCGCCCGTGCGACTGTACCCTAAAAACACTACACTACACTACCACAAAATAAAATAAAAAGTAAAAAAACACTACATATACACATACCCCTACACAGCCCCCCTCCCCTCCCCAATAAAAATGAAAAACGTCTGGTACGCCACTGTTTCCAAAACGGAGCCTCCAGCTGTTGCAAAACAACTACTCCCAGTATTGCCAGACAGCCACTGACTGTCCAGGAATGCTGGGAGTTTTACAACAGCTGGAGGCACCCTGTTTGGGAATCACTGGCGTAGAATACCCCTATGTCCACCCCTATGCAAGTCCCTAATTTAGGCCTCAAATGCGCATGGCGCTCTCACATTGGAGCCCTGTCGTATTTCAAGGCAACAGTTTAGGGCCACATATGGGGTATCGCCGTACTCGGGAGAAATTGTGTTACAAATTTTGGGGGGTATTTTCTGCTATTACCCTTTTTAAAAATGTAAAAATTTTGGGAAACCAAGCATTTTAGGTAAAAAAAATATATATTTTTTTACATATGCAAAAGTCGTGAAACACCTGTAGGGTATTAAGGTTCACATTACCCCTTGTTACGTTCTCCGAGGGGTCTAGTTTCCAAAATGGTATGCCATGTGTTTTTTTTTACTGTCCTGGCACCATAGGGGCTTCCTAAATGCGGCATGCCCCCAGAGCAAAATTTGCTTTCAAAAAGCCAAATGTGACTCCTTCTCTTCTGAGACCTGTAGTGCGCCAGCAGAGCACTTTCACCACCATATGGGGTGTTTTCTGAATCGGGAGAAATTGGGATTCAAATTTTGGGGGGTATTTTCTGCTATTACCCTTTTAAAAAATGTAAAATGTTTGGGAAACCAAGCATTTTAGGTTAAAAAAATAATTTTTTTTTTACATATGCAAAAGTCGTGAATCACCTGTGCGGTTTTAAGGTTCACTTTACCCCTTGTTACGTTCCCCGAGGGGTTTAGTTTCCAAAATGGTATGCCATGTGTTTTTTTTTTGCTGTCCTGGCACCATAGGGGCTTCCTAAAGGTGACATGCCCCCCAAAAACCATTTGTCGCTCCTTCCCTTCTGAGCCCTCTACTGCGCCCGCCGAACAATTAACATAGACATATGAGGTATGTGCTTACTCGAGAGAAATTGGGTTTCAAATACAAGTAAAATTTTTCTCCTTTTTACCCCTTGAAAAAATTCAAAAATTGGGTCTACAAGAACATGCGAGTGTAAAAAATGAAGATTTTGAATTTTCTCCTTCACTTTGCTGCTATTCCTGTTAAACACCTAAAAGGGTTAAAACACTTACTGAATGTCATTTTGAATACTTTGGGGGTGCAGTTTTTATAATGGGGTCATTTGTGGGGTATTTCTAATATGAAGACCCTTCAAATCCACTTCAAACCTGAACTGGTCCCTGAAAAATAGTGAGTTTGAAAATTTTGTGAAAAATTTCAAAATTGCTGCTGAACTTTGAAGCCCTCTGGTGTCTTCCAAAAGTAAAAACTTGTCAATTTTATGATGCAAACATAAACTAGACATATTGTATATGTGAACCAAAATTTTTTTTATTTTGAATATCCATTTTCCTTACAAGCAGAGAGCTTCAAAGTTCGAAAAATGCAAAATTTTCTATTTTTTCACCAAATTTTGGGATTTTTCACCAAGAAACGATGCAAGTTACTACAAAAATTTTCCACCATGTTAAAGTAGAATATGTCACGAAAAAACAATCTCGGAATCAGAATGATAACTAAAAGCATCAGAGTTATTAATGTTTAAAGTGACAGTGGTCAGATGAGCAAAAAACGCTCTGGTCCTTACGGTGTAAAATGGCCTGGTCCTTAAGGGGTTAAAGGAGCGTGCTCCGCCACAGTCCCCACTGAACTCAATAGGGTCTGCTGCGGATTTTCCACAGTGAAGATTCCACTGCCAAAATCCGCCCCTTTCAAACTCGCAGTGGGAAACATGCTACGAGATTGAAAGGAAATGCGTCCGTGTGAATGTATCCTCAGGGCGGAATCATGCTGCGTATGTGTCTGTTTTACTGTTTTCATTACAGTACGATTAAGTTTGCTGTATATAAAGAAAAGTCAATGGCAACATCGTGTACTCCCACAATAAAAAAAGAATAGGTTTGGGTTTTTTCCACTTGGTTTTCTTGGGCAGAGGAAAAACAAAGCAGCCAGATGTAAGATGCAAGTCATTAAAGGGGTCGTCCAGTGGTGAAAAACGTATCCCCTATCCTAAGGATAGGGGATAAGTTTGAGATCGCGGGGGTCCGACCGCTGGGGCCCCCTGCGATCTCTTTGTACAGGGGCCAGGCTCTCCGGCCAGATAGCGGGTGTCGACCCCCGCACGAAGCGGCGGCCGACACGCCCCCTGAATACATCTCTATGGCAGAGCCGGAGATTGCCGAAGGCAGAGCTTCGGCTCTGCCATATAGTTGTATTAAGGGGGCGTGTCGGCCGCCGCTTCGTGCGGAGGTCGGCACGCCCCCTTCCCGCGGGCTGTCGGGGCTCCGTACAGGTGATCGCAGGGGGCCCCAGCGGTCAGACCCCCCGCGATCTCAAACTTATCCCCTATCCTTAGGATAGGGGATAAGTTGTTCACCACTGGGTCACCACTGGACTACTCCTTTAAGGAATTTGGTGTTTTTCTGCATTTTTGGGCTCAGTGGCCAGTTCTCCACATTGCAGCATGTTTAGACTACGGAGTTTTTTCACTGAAATCTTGGAGTTTTTGTCCCCAAGAAGTCTAAAGAATAGAAAAAACAAACAAACAAAAAAGGCAATGTGGCCAAAAGGAGAAGAATAAGCAATTTCCACACATAGGTAAGAAAGAGTTTTTTATTTTTGTACAAGAAAAAGAAGGCAAAAAAATAATTGGAAACCTCATCTAAAGGAAGCGCATTCTTCCGTATTACATACAGCGGATCCTGTTTTTCTCATGTGTATAAACCATTTCCATTAAATTGAAGCAAACGCAGTGTGAACCCAGCCGTATTTTGCCTATAATTACTGACTTTATTTCAGGCTCAAAGTAAGTATGAGTGTGCGCATACAGTGAGAGAAATACGTTTTTTCCCCCTGATGATTCTGTACATTCGCACTGACAGAGAAATGATCCGTCTATAATTTTATTGGTCGGTTTATTTGAACAGTGAGAGACAAAACGACAATAAAAAATCCATAAAAATGTATTTCACAGAATTTATACATTTATTTGGATTTTACTTAGCGAAATAAATATTTGACCCTTTTTCAAAACATGACCCTTGTAGTCTCCACCAGGTTTCCTCACATCTCAGGAGGGATTTTGCATTACTCCTATTTGCAGATCTTTTCTAAGTTATTAACCCCTTAAGGACTCAGGATTTTTCCGTTTTTGCACTTTCATTTTTTCCTTCTTACCTTTAAAAAATCCAATTTTGCACCTAAAAATCCATATTATGGCTTATTTTTTGCGCCATCAATTCCACTTTGTAATGACATTAGTCATTTAACCCAAAAATTCACTATACGTTTAAAATTGTCATTTTCTGACCCCTATAACTTTTTAATTTTTCAGCGTATGGGGCGGTATGAGGGCTCATTTTTTGTGCCGTGATCTGATGTTTTTATCTGTACCATTTTTGTTTTGATTGGACTTTTTGATCGCTTTTTATTCATTTTTTTGTGCTATAAAAAGTGAATAAAAATACGCTATTTTGGACTTTGGAATTGACCATGCAGTTTAATTAATGATATATTTTTATAGTTTGGACATTTTCACACGCGACAATACCACATATTATATATATTATATTTATTTAATTTTTTTGGGAAAATGGGAAAAGGGGGGTGATTCTTTTATTAGGGAAGGGGTTAATTCATCATTAGTAACTTTTTTTTTTGCTATTTTATAGCCCCTAGGGCTATATTATGCATTACATTGATTCCTAACACTGATCATTGACATAGAACTATATGTGGATGATCAGTGTTATTGGGGCCTGATTTCTCCTGCCTAGATCTCGGGCATGGAGAAGTCAATCGGCGATCAGACACGGCAGCAGGTAACGGACCCTCCGCTCGTGTCCTAGCTGATCGGCACTGCCGGGATGCAATTTTTTCAACTTTGATCGCCGCTTCTAAAGGGTTAATAGTGTGTGGCACAACGATCGGTGCTGCACACTATTAGCCCAGAGTCCCGGCTTTCATTAGCCGCCGGGACCGACCTCCTATGACGCGGGGTCAAAGCGTGACCCCACGTTATAGACCAGGACAGGGCGCAGGACGTACAGAAATGCCCTGCGTCCTCAAGAGGTTAAGGGAGTGCTCCTAATCTCAGCTCCTTACCTGTATAACAGACACCTGGGAGGTAGAACTCTTGCTGTTGATAGGGGGTCAAATATTTATTTCACAAAGTAAACTGTAAATCAATTCATAACTTATGTGAAATTTTTTTTAAATAGTTTTGTTGTTTTTTTTGTCTCTCACTGTTCCTCTAAACCAATAAAATTATAGACGGAATTATAGATAAATTATTTGTCAGTGCAGATGCACAAAATGAAATCCTTTTCTCCTTCACTGTAGTGTAACTCTCCACACATCCTCTAGACACTATTCCTAAAGTCTTTCACCCGTCAGAAGACAGAGGAACTAATAAAAGGGCATCTAGCTCTGGATCTTTTTAGTTATTGTTGTCCCTCAGTAAAAGAAAAGGGAAATTAGGGACACGATGCAAATGGTAATTTTGGGTTAGGACACTACTAGGGTGGGGACTAGTTTTAGATCCACATACTAGAGCTGCAACGATATAATCCCGTTATTGAATAATCGCCCGATTCGTTGTCCGCGGCGGCAGTGAATGAATGAATGAAGCTGACATGTCCCGCATGTAGGCTCCATCCATTCACCACCGCCGCCCGACATGTCCCTGCTGCTGCTCTACTCCTAGCACAATTAGCGCAGCGCCGGGACATTTCCCGCATGTAGGCTCCATCCATTCACCACCGCCGCCCGACATGTCCCTGCTGCTCTACTCCTAGCACAATTAGCGCAGCGCCGGGACATTTCCCGCATGTAGGCTCCATCCATTCACCACCGCCGCCCGACATGTCCCTGCTGCTGCTCTACTCCTAGCACAATTAGCGCAGCGCCGGGACATGTCTATTATCAGCTGCTCATTTCTGTACCCGACGGAGATGAGCAGCAGGGACATGTCGGGCGGCGGTGGTGAATGGAAGTATCGGGCCAATACTAGCAATTTGCATGGTATCAGGGACTCGTTCAGTGTCCTCCAAAACCAAAACCGATACCTGCTTCTCCCGTTCTCCCGTCCGCATCCCGTCCCATGGAGGAGCATGTAACACACACGTCACTCCACCTCCTCCCCCGCGCCCAGCGTAACGCTACGGAGGAAGCAGAGTGACGTGTATATCACATGCTCTTCCATAAGACGACATGATGAGAACGGGGCAGAGGACAGCCGCAGGTGAGTTCTGTCTACAAGGGTGGGGGCTGCCGTCTACTAGAGGGGCTGCTACACATGGGGGGCATCTGCAAAGCATTGCACCCTAGTGTCATCTACAGACACTAGGATGCAATGCTCTGCACATACCCCCGTGTGTATAGTAGTGTAAGTGTGTACTACATGCACACTGCTATACACATGGTATGTGCAGAGCATTGAATCCTAGTGTCTTTACTACAGACACAGGGGTGCAATGCTCTGCATATACCCCTATGTGTATAGCAGTGTGTGCAGAGCATTGCACCCCTGTGTCTGTAGTACAGACACTAGGATGCAATGCTCTGCACATACCATGTGTATAGCAGTGTGCATGTAGTACACACTTACACGACTATACACACGGGGGTATGTGCAGAGCATTGCATCCTAGTGTCTGTACTACCCCTATGTGTATATCGGTAAGCAGTGCACACCGCTTTACCCGTGGGGGTTTGTGCAGAGCATTCCACCCTTGTGTCTGTAGTACATATACACTGCTATACACATGTGGGGTGCAGAGCATTGCATCCTAGTGTCTGTACTACAGACATGGGTTGGGTGCAATGCTCTGCAGTCTGCAAATACCCCCATGTCTATAAGAGTGCTATAGAAAAAGTGTAAAGTAAAAACAAATTAAATGTAAATGAACCGCCCCCCAATAAAAATTAGCTCCACCTTTTCCTATTGCTATACAAAAATCGTAAAACAAATAACATATCTGATACCGCCCCATGGCTAATTGTCTGAACTATTAAAATTAAATATAGTGAATCATTAACATTTTATTTTAATAGTTCAGACAGTTACCCATGCGGCGGTATCAAATTTACGCTGGTTTCTGTACAGGATCATTAATGATGACAATAACCGGCGTAAACTTAAAAAAACAAAAACAAAAAGGCAAAAATTGCTGCTGTTTGGTCACATGACATGCTAGAATACTTTTTATGTGGCCATTGTACATAATTCTTCAAGTAGAATCAGCTGAACCCCTTATTTTGGCATTATCCGATTAATCGATAAAATAATCGACAACTAATCTTCTGTCAGGTGAAGGTCCAAGCTGAACACTTAGTGTAAGGTCACACGTAACGGATCCATATTGTGCCTCCTGCTGTTGATGAACCCACGTGCCCCCTCTCGCTCCGCTCCCTCGTGTATCCGCAGTGTACACAGACATCGCTGCTGCTCCAGGATGTCTGAGTGCACTCCCCAACTCGCAGGCCCCCAGTGTTGCTGCTCAGAGCTGCAGATTGCCGCTGCGAGGAGGCCAAGGGGTGGGGCGAACAGGAAAGGGGGCGTGCCGGGTGGGTGCGGCAACAGCAGGAGGCACAATAAGGGTCGGGTCACCAGCGTATCCGCAGCGTAAAACACACTGTGGATCCATTACATGTGACCCTGCCCTTAAAGAAGATGTCCAGCAATAATGATAAGTGTCTGATTGCAGGGGGTCCGACCTCTGGGACCCCCCACAATCTACCGAATGGGGACCCGGCTCAGCTCCTGTGTGTGACGTTTCTCACACAGCGTTTGTGTGTCTCTGTCTCTCCCATAGAGATGAATGGAGGGGGGCTTGTTTTGACGCTGGGCATGAAATGCGCTCTAACAGAGCAGAGCCGGGGCCCCAGATGGGGATTCTGTACGTTTTTTAGGCCGGGTTCACATGTAGTACGCTGTATCACAGAGGAGGCCACATCCACAGTAAACAGTAATTTACTGCTCAGATATTAACTAGAAAACTGCAGCTCAAGGTAATATGAAGACCGCACAGACCTGTATGTCACTGCGGCCGCAGCCTCATCTGTGATGTTTATCGTACAAGTGAAACGGGCCTGACCAGGGTAACAACAGGGCACATGAGGTTAATAAGAGGCACTAGGAATGATTGGAGGGCGGCTACATCCAGGGACTCACAGGTGACGTCTTCTCTGGTCGGAGTCATTAACTTTCCCTTTTGTTCTCCATCCAGCCCAGACCGCCAGAACAATTCCTTCCAAAACCGGAGTGATATCCCCATAGCAACCAATCACAGCTCAGCTTTCATATCCAAACAAACTCTGGAAAAATGAACGCTGAGCTGTGATTGATTGCTATGGGCTGAAAGCTGAGCTTTGATTGGTTGCTATAGGCTGAAAGCTGAGCTGTGATTGGTTGCTATGGGCAGATCGCTCCAGTTTTGTCTTGGACAGACTGATAAATCTCGGCCTTTATATCTCATCCTATTATCACAATGTCCTGGTCCTCACCTGCAGTCACCTGTAGATACAATACACAGCACGAGCCCCATGTGATGGAGGAGATGATACATATCACACATCATCATCATCTCTCCAGTAATTCTATATCTTATCTTACAGCTCAGTGTAAGCGTCCTGCGGGGGAGGGGATGATCCTGGCAGAGGTGGAGTTTTATGATAAGGATGAATATCTATACGTGACATGTGACCCTGGATATCGTCTATCATCCCCATATATACAATGTATAAACCCCGGCACAGATAATGAGTGGAGTCCTCTCCCACAGTGTATCGGTGAGTGATTGTTATCATCCCCATATATACAATGTATAAACCCCGGCACAGATAATGAGTGGAGACCTCCCCCACAGTGTATCGGTGAGTGATTGTTATCATCCCCATATATACAATGTATAAACCCCGGCACAGATAATGAGTGGAGTCCTCCCCCACAGTGTATCGGTGAGTGATTGTTATCATCCCCATATATACAATGTATATACCCCGGCACAGATAATGAGTGGAGACCTCACCCACAGTGTATCGGTGAGTGATTGTTATCATCCCCATATATACAATGTATAAACCCCGGCACAGATAATGAGTGGAGTCCTCCCCCACAGTGTATCGGTGAGTGACTGTTATCATCCCCATATATACAATGTATAAACCCCGGCACAGATAATGAGTGGAGTCCTCCCCCACAGTGTATCGGTGAGTGATTGTTATCATCCCCATATATACAATGTATAAACCCCGGCACAGATAATGAGTGGAGTCCTCCCCCACAGTGTATCGGTGAGTGACTGTTATCATCCCCATATATACAATGTATATACCCCGGCACAGATAATGAGTGGAGTCCTCCCCCACAGTGTATCGGTGAGTGATTGTTATCATCCCCATATATACAATGTATAAACCCCGGCACAGATAATGAGTGGAGTCCTCCCCCACAGTGTATCGGTGAGTGACTGTTATCATCCCCATATATACAATGTATATACCCCGGCACAGATAATGAGTGGAGTCCTCCCCCACAGTGTATCGGTGAGTGATTGTTATCATCCCCATATATACAATGTATATACCCCGGCACAGATAATGAGTGGAGTCCTCCCCCACAGTGTATCGGTGAGTGATTGTTATCATCCCCATATATACAATGTATAAACCCCGGCACAGATAATGAGTGGAGTCCTCCCCCACAGTGTATCGGTGAGTGACTGTTATCATCCCCATATATACAATGTATATACCCCGGCACAGATAATGAGTGGAGTCCTCCCCCACAGTGTATCGGTGAGTGATTGTTATCATCCCCATATATACAATGTATAAACCCCGGCACAGATAATGAGTGGAGTCCTCCCCCACAGTGTATCGGTGAGTGACTGTTATCATCCCCATATATACAATGTATATACCCGGCACAGATAATGAGTGGAGTCCTCCCCCACAGTGTATCGGTGAGTGATTGTTATCATCCCCATATATACAATGTATAAACCCCGGCACAGATAATGAGTGGAGTCCTCCCCCACAGTGTATCGGTGAGTGATTGTTATCATCCCCATATATACAATGTATAAACCCCGGCACAGATAATGAGTGGAGACCTCCCCCACAGTGTATCGGTGAGTGATTGTTATCATCCCCATATATACAATGTATATACCCCGGCAGAGATAATGAGTGGAGTCCTCCCCCACAGTGTATCGGTGAGTGATTGTTATCATCCTCATATATACAATATATATACCCCGGCACAGATAATGAGTGGAGTCCTCCCCCACAGTGTATCGGTGAGTGATTGTTATCATCCCCATATATACAATGTATATACCCCGGCAGAGATAATGAGTGGAGTCCTCCCCCACAGTGTATCGGTGAGTGATTGTTATCATCCCCATATATACAATGTATATACCCCGGCAGAGATAATGAGTGGAGTCCTCCCCCACAGTGTATCGGTGAGTGATTGTTATCATCCCCATATATACAATGTATATACCCCGGCAGAGATAATGAGGGGAGACCTCCCCCACAGTGTATCGGTGAGTGATTGTTATCATCCCGATATATACAATGTATATACCCCGGCAGAGATAATGAGTGGAGTCCTCCCCCACAGTGTATCGGTGAGTGATTGTTATCATCCCCATATATACAATGTATAAACCCCGGCACAGATAATGAGTGGAGTCCTCCCCCACAGTGTATCGGTGAGTGATTGTTATCATCCCCATATATACAATGTATATACCCCGGCACAGATAATGAGTGGAGTCCTCCCCCACAGTGTATCGGTGAGTGATTGTTATCATCCCCATATATACAATGTATATACCCCGGCAGAGATAATGAGTGGAGTCCTCCCCCACAGTGTATCGGTGAGTGACTGTTATCATCCCCATATATACAATGTATATACCCCGGCAGAGATAATGAGTGGAGACCTCCCCCACAGTGTATCGGTGAGTGATTGTTATCATCCCCATATATACAATGTATATACCCCGGCAGAGATAATGAGTGGAGTCCTCCCCCACAGTGTATCGGTGAGTGATTGTTATCATCCCCATATATACAATGTATAAACCCCGGCACAGATAATGAGTGGAGTCCTCCCCCACAGTGTATCGGTGAGTGATTGTTATCATCCCCATATATACAATGTATATACCCCAGCACAGATAATGAGTGGAGTCCTCCCCCACAGTGTATCGGTGAGTGATTGTTATCATCCCCATATATACAATGTATAAACCCCGGCACAGATAATGAGTGGAGTCCTCCCCCACAGTGTATCGGTGAGTGATTGTTATCATCCTCATATATACAATGTATAAACCCCGGCACAGATAATGAGTGGAGTCCTCCCCCACAGTGTATCGGTGAGTGATTGTTATCGCTGCAGTAATATTACTCTAAGGTTATGCTCAGGGCCGGACTGGGTGTGAAAACCAGCCCTGGAAAAAATTACATCCCAGCCCCATAGTCATTATACCATCACGTCGTCATTTTCTTGTTCATAAAAGGTAAAATCATGCATTTTAAAGCATATTAGTTCTCCCCACATTAGGTGCAGTATAGTTCCCCCACATTAGGTGCAGTACAGTTCCCCCACATTAGGTGCAGTATAGTTCCCCCACATTAGGTGCAGTATAGTTCCCCCACATTAGGTGCAGTATAGTTCCCCCACATTAGGTGCAATATAGTTCCCCCACATTAGGTGCAGTATAGTCCCCCACATTAGGTTGGCAGTATAGTTCCCCCACATTAGGTGCAGTATAGTTCCCCCACATTAGGTGCAATATAGTTCCCCCACATTAGGTGCAGTATAGTCCCCCACATTAGGTGCAGTATAGTTCCCCCACATTAGGTGCAGTATAGTTCCCCCACATTAGGTGCAGTATAGTTCCCCCACATTAGGTGCAATATAGTTCCCCCACATTAGGTGCAGTATAGTTCCCCACATTAGGTTGGCAGTATAGTCCCCCACATTAGGTCCAATATAGTTCTCCCCACATTAGGTGCAGTATAGTTCCCCCACATTAGGTGCAGTATAGTCCCCCCACATTAGGTGCAGTATAGTCCCCCACATTAGGTGCAGTATAGTTCTCCACATTAGGTGCAGTATAGTCCCCCACATTAGGTGCAGTATAGTTCCCCCACATTAGGTGCAGTATAGTCCCCCACATTAGGTGCAGTATAGTTCCCCCACATTAGGTGCAGTACAGTTCCCCCACATTAGGTGCAGTATAGTCCCCCACATTAGGTGCAGTATAGTTCCCCCCACATTAGGTGCAGTATAGTTCTCCCCACATTAGGTGCAGTATAGTCCCCCACATTAGGTGCAGTATAGTTCCCCCACATTAGGTGCAGTATAGTCCCCCACATTAGGTGCAGTATAGTTCCCCCACATTAGGTGCAGTATAGTTTCCCCACATTAGGTGCAGTATAGTCCCCCCACATTAGGTGCAGTATAGTCCCCCCACATTAGGTGCAGTATAGTCCCCCACATTAGGTGCAATACAGTTCCCCCCACATTAGATGCAGTATAGTTCCCCAACATTAGGTTCAGTATAGTTCCCCACATTAGGTGCAGTACAGTTCCCCCCACATTAGGTGCAGTACAGTTCCCCCCACATTAGGTGCAGTACAGTTCCCCCCACATTAGGTGCAGTACAGTCCCCATATTATGTGCAGTATAGTTCCCCACATTAGGTGCAGTCACTGAGGACAAGCAGTGCTCTGTACACTGAGGACAAGCAGGGCTCTGTACACTGAGGACAAGCAGGGCTCTGTACACTGAGGACAAGCAGGGCTCTGTACCTGAGGACAAGCGGGGCTCTGTACAATGAGGACAAGCAGGACTCTGTACACTGAAGACAAGCAGGGATCTGTACCCTGAGGACAAGCAGGGATCTGTACACTGAGGACAAGCAGGGCTCTGTACACCGAGGGCAAGCAAGGGCTCTGTACACCGAGGACAAGCAGGGCTCTGTACACCGAGGACAAGCGGGGCTCTGTACACCGAGGACAAGCGGGGCTCTGTACACTGAGGACAAGCGGGGCTCTGTACCTGAGGACAAGCAGGACTCTGTACACTGAGGACAAGCAGGGCTCTGTACACTGAGGACAAGCAGGGCTCTGTACACCGAGAACAAGCAGGGCTCTGTACACCTAGAACAAGCAAGGCTCTGTACACCGAGGACAAGCAGGGCTCTGTACACTGAGGACAAGCGGGGCTCTCTATCTTTTTTTAAAATGCTACAGCACGTTTTGTAAGCCAGGTCTAAATTTGCGACTTTTTTTTAAGGGGGTTTGGACTGGGACCAAAAATACACCCTGACATTTAAGAATAAGCAGTCCTTTTTTTTTTTTTGGTGGGGTCTGAATGCTGAGACCTCCACCAATCACCTCGCTTCAAGTTCCTCTCCAGCTGTTGCAAAGCTACAACTCCCATCATGTCTGGAGCCTCAGGCATTATGGTATGAAGGCCACAGATTGGAGTACAGTGTCCCCATCATCACTGCAGAACTTACAAATTACAGCAGTGATGGGACAGTCAGGAGAATACACAATGATATGAGTGACTACAGCTCTGATTGGACACTCAGGAGAATACACAATGATATTAGTGACTACAGCTCTGATGGGACAGTCAGGAGAATACACAATGATATCACTGACCTGAGTGATGTCTTCTCTGTTGTCGTTCCTTTTCCTCTGGTCCAGACGCCAGTTCTTCTTCCAGCTCCATCTTCTCTGCAGAGTCTGAGGCCCAAACTTCATTGTCTCCTCACTATGTCAGCAGATCCTCATCCTCTGTATGACGACAATAATCATTATAATACTGCCAGATACTGTGCCCTGAATATAATACTGCCACACACTGCACCCACTGAATGTAATACTGCCACACACTGTACCCGCTGAATATAATACAGCCATACACTGAGCCCTGAATATAATACTGCCATACACTGCGCCCTGAATATAATACTGCCATACACTGTGCCCTGAATATAATACTGCCATACACTGCGCCCTGAATATAATACTGCCATACACTGTGCCCTGAATATTATACTGCCATACACTGTGCCCTGAATATAATACTGCCATACACTGTGCCCCAAATATAATACTGCCATACACTGCGCCCCAAATATAATACTGCCATACACTGCGCCCCGAATATAATACTGCCATACACTGCACCCTGAATATAATACTGCCATACACTGAGCCATGAATATAATACTGCCATACACTGCGCCCTGAATATAATACTGCCATACACTGCACCCTGAATATAATACTGCCATACACTGAGCCCTGACTATAATACTGCCAAACACTGCATCCTGAATATAATACCGCCATGCACTGCGCCCTGAATATAATACTGCCATACACTGTAACCCTGAATATAATACTGGCATACACTGAGCCCTGAATATAATACTGCCATACACTATGCCCTGAATATAATACTGGCATACACTGCACCCTGAATATTATACTGGCATACACTGCGCCCTGAATATTATACTGCCATACACTGCGCTCTGAATATAATACTGCCATACACTGCGCCCTGAATATTATACTGGCATACACTGAGCCCTGAATATAATACTGGCATACACTGCACCCTGAATATTATACTGGCATACACTGCGCCCTGAATATTATACTGCCATACACTGCGCCCTGAATATAATACTGCCATACACTGAGCCCTGAATATAATACTGCCATACACTGCGCCCTGAATATAATACTGCCATACACTGTGCCCTGAATATAATACTGCCATACACTGTGCCCTGAATATAATACTGCCATACACTGTGCCCCAAATATAATACTGCCATACACTGCGCCCCAAATATAATACTGCCATACACTGCGCCCTGAATATTATACTGCCATACACTGCGCCCCAAATATAATACTGCCATACACTGCGCCTCGAATATAATACTGCCATACACTGCACCCTGAATATAATACTGCCATACACTGCGCCCTGAATATAATACTGCCATACACTGCGCCCTGAATATAATACTGCCATACACTGCGCCCTGAATATAATACTGCCATACACTGCGCCCTGAATATAATACTGCCATACACTGCGCCCTGAATATAATATTGCCATACACTGCGCCCTGAATATAATACTGCCATACACTGCGCCCTGAATATAATACTGCCATACACTGCGCCCTGAATATAATACTGCCATACACTGCGCCCTGAATATAATACTGCCATACACTGCGCCCCAAATATAATACTGCCATACACTGCGCCCTGAATATAATACTGCCATACACTGTGCCCTGAATATAATACTGCCATACACTGCGCCCCAAATATAATACTGCCATACACTGCGCCCTGAATATAATACTGCCATACATTGCGCCCTGAATATAATACTGCCATACACTGTGCCCTGAATATAATACTGCCATACACTGCGCCCCAAATATAATACTGCCATACACTGCGCCCTGAATATAATACTGCCATACACTGTGCCCACTGAATATAATACTGCCATACACTGCGCCCCAAATATAATACTGCCATGGACTGTGCCCTAAACATAATACTGCCATACACTGCGCCCTGAATATAATACTGCCATACACTGCGCCCTGAATATAATACTGCCATACACTGCGCCCTGAATATAATACTGCCATACACTGCGCCCCGAATATAATACTGCCATACACTGCGCCCTGAATATAATACTGCCATACACTGCGCCCTGAATATAATACTGCCCACACTGTACCCTGAATATAATACTGCCATACACTGCGCCCCAAATATAATACTGCCATACACTGCACCCTGAATATAATACTGCCATACACTGTACCCTGAATATAATACTGCCATACATTGTGCCCCAAATATAATACTGCCATACACTGCGCCCTGAATATAATACTGCCATACACTGTGCCCTGAATATTATACTGCCATGGACTGTGCCCACTGAATATAATACTGCCATACACTGCGTCCTGAATATAATACTGCCATACACTGCGCCCTGAATATAATACTGCCATACACTGCACCCTGAATATAATACTGCCATACACTGCGCCCTTAATATAATACTGCCATACACTGTGCCCTGAATATAATACTGCCATGGACTGTGCCCACTGAATATAATACTGCCATACACTGCGCCCTGAATATAATACTGCCATACACTGCACCCTGAATATAATACTGCCATACACTGCGCCCTGAATATAATACTGCCATACACTGTGCCCTGAATATAATACTGCCATGGACTGTGCCCACTGAATATAATACTGCCATACACTGCGCCCTGAACATAATACTGCCATACATTGCGCCCTGAATATAATACTGGCATACACTGCACCCTGAATATAATACTGCCATACACTGCGCCCTGAATATATTACTGCCACACACTGTGCCCTGAATATAATACTGCCATACACTGTGCCCTAAACATAATACTGCCATACACTGCGCCCTGAATATAATACTGCCATACACTGCGCCCTGAATATAATACTGCCATACACTGCGCCCTGAATATAATACTGCCATACACTGCACCCTGAATATAATACTGCCATACACTGCGCCCTGAATATAATACTGCCATACACTGCGCCCTGAATATAATACTGCCATACATTGCGCCCTGAATATAATACTGGCATACACTGAGCCCTGAATATAATACTGCCATACATTGCGCCCTGAATATAATACTGCCATACACTGCGCCCTGAATATAATACTGCCATACATTGCGCCCTGAATATAATACTGGCATACACTGAGCCCTGAATATAATACTGCCATACACTGCGCCCTGAATATAATACTGCCATACATTGCGCCCTGAATATAATACTGGCATACACTGAGCCCTGAATATAATACTGCCATACACTGCGCCCTGAATATAATACTGCCATACACTGCGCCCTGAATATAATACTGCCATACACTGCACCCTGAATATAATACTGCCATACACTGCACCCTGAATATAATACTGGCATACACTGAGCCCTGAATATAATACTGCCATACACTATGCCCTGAATATAATACTGCCATACACTGCACCCTGAATATAATACTGCCATACATTGCGCCCTGAATATAATACTGTCATACACTGCGCCCTGGATATAATACTGCCATACACTGCGCCCTGAATATAATACTGTCATACACTGCGCCCTGGATATAATACTGCCATACACTGCGCCCTGAATATAATACTGCCATACACTGCACCCTGAATATAATACTGTCATACACTGCGCCCTGGATATAATACTGCCATACACTGTGCCCTAAACATAATATTGCCATACACTGCGCCCTGAATATAATACTGCCATACACTGTGCCCTAAACATAATACTGCCATACACTGTACCCTAAACATAATACTGCCATACACTGTGCCCTAAACATAATACTGCCATACACTGTACCCTAAACATAATACTGCCATTAGTCTTTGGATTAGCCTTTGGATAAAGGATAAGTTATAGATTGCGGGGGGTCCAAGCATTGAGACCCCCCATGATCTCCTGCACGGGGGCCCAGTCATTATGCCAGAAGCCAACGTCTGACCCCACAGGAAGCCGTGGTCGGCCGCTCCCTCCATGTATCTCTATGGAGTATACGGAGGGGTGTGTCAGCCGGCACTTCGTGTGGGGTCGGCATACCTCTTTTCCAGCTGACTGCCAAGGCCCATACTGGAGATCACGGGGGTCCCAGCGCTCGGACCCCCCAACAATCTATAACTTATCCCATATTCTTTGGACCCCGCATCTATCAATCATGCATATACACCTCCCCCCTTATCCTTGGTTTCCTCAGCCTCACACCTCCCCAAACTCCCCATCCTTGTTATCCTGACCAACACCCCCCAGCCTCCCCCCCTTCAATCATAAATATACACCCCTCCCCTCATCCTTGGTCCTAACCCCCCAGCCTCCCCCCATCAATCATAAATATACACCCCTCCCCTCATCCTTGGTCCTAACCCCCCAGCCTCCCCCCATCAATCATAAATATACACCCCCCCCCTCATCCTTGGTCCTAACCCCCCAGCCTCCCCCCCATTAATCATAAATATACACACCCCCCCCCTCATCCTTGGTCCTAACCCCCCAGCCTCCCCCCCATTAATCATAAATATACACAACCCCCCTCATCCTTGGTCCTAACCCCCCAGCCTCCCCCCATTAATCATAAATATACACCCCCCCCCCTCATCCTTGGTCCTAACTCCCCAGCCTCCCCCCCATTAATCATAAATATACACCCCCCCCCCTCATCCTTGGTCCTAACCCCCCAGCCTCCCCCCCATTAATCATAAATATACACACCCCCCCCCTCATCCTTGGTCCTAACTCCCCAGCCTCCCCCATCAATCATAAATATACACCCCCCTCCTCATCCTTGGTCCTAACCCCCCAGCCTCCCCCCCATCAATCATAAATATACACCCCCCTCATCCTTGGTCCTAACCCCCCAGCCTCCCCCCCATCAATCATAAATATACACCCTCCCCTCATCCTTGGTCCTAACCCCCCAGCCTCCCCCCCATTAATCATAAATATACACCCTCCCCTCATCCTTGGTCCTAACCCCCCAGCCTCCCCCCCATCAATCATAAATATACACCCCTCCCCTCATCCTTGGTCCTAACCCCCCAGCCTCCCCCCCATTAATCATAAATATACACCCCCCTCATCCTTGGTCCTAACCCCCCAGCCTCCCCCCCATCAATCATAAATATACACCCTCCCCTCATCCTTGGTCCTAACCCCCCAGCCTCCCCCCCATTAATCATAAATATACACCCCCCTCATCCTTGGTCCTAACCCCCCAGCCTCCCCCATCAATCATAAATATACACCCCCCTCCTCATCCTTGGTCCTAACCCCCCAGCCTCCCCCCATCAATCATAAATATACACCCCCCCTCATCCTTGGTCCTAACCCCCCAGCTTCCCCCCCCCATCAATCATAAATATACACCCCCCTCCTCATCCTTGGTCCTAACCCCCCAGCCTCCCCCCATCAATCATAAATATACACCCTCCCCTCATCCTTGGTCCTAACCCCCCCAGCCTCCCCCCCATTAATCATAAATATACACCCCCCTCATCCTTGGTCCTAACCCCCCAGCCTCCCCCATCAATCATAAATATACACCCCCCTCCTCATCCTTGGTCCTAACCCCCCAGCCTCCCCCCATCAATCATAAATATACACCCCCCCTCATCCTTGGTCCTAACCCCCCAGCTTCCCCCCCATCAATCATAAATATACACCCCCCCTCATCCTTGGTCCTAACCCCCCAGCTTCCCCCCCCCATCAATCATAAATATACACCCCCCTCCTCATCCTTGGTCCTAACCCCCCAGCCTCCCCCCCATCAATCATAAATATACACCCCCCCCCTTATCCTTGGTCCTAACCCCCCAGCCTCCCATCAATCATAAATATACACCCCCCCCCTATCCTTGGTCCTAACCCCCCAGCCTCCCATCAATCATAAATATACACCCCCCCCTCATCCTTGGTCCTAACCCCCCCAGCCTCCCCCCCCTTAATCATAAATATACACCCCCCCCCCTCATCCTTGGTCCTAACCCCCCAGCCTCACCCCCCATCAATCATAAATATACACCCCCCTCATCCTTGGTCCTAACCCCCCAGCCTCCCCCCATCAATCATAATTATACACCCCCCCCCTCCTCATCCTTGGTCCTAACTCCCCAGCCTCCCCCCCATTAATCATAAATATACACACCCCCCCCCCCTCATCCTTGGTCCTAACCCCCCAGCCTCCCCCCCATTAATCATAAATATACACACCCCCCCCCCTCATCCTTGGTCCTAACTCCCCAGCCTCCCCCATCAATCATAAATATACACCCCCCTCCTCATCCTTGGTCCTAACCCCCCAGCCTCCCCCCCATCAATCATAAATATACACCCTCCCCTCATCCTTGGTCCTAACCCCCCAGCCTCCCCCCCATTAATCATAAATATACACCCCCCTCATCCTTGGTCCTAACCCCCCAGCCTCCCCCCCATCAATCATAAATATACACCCTCCCCTCATCCTTGGTCCTAACCCCCCAGCCTCCCCCCCATTAATCATAAATATACACCCTCCCCTCATCCTTGGTCCTAACCCCCCAGCCTCCCCCCCATTAATCATAAATATACACCCCCCTCATCCTTGGTCCTAACCCCCCAGCCTCCCCCCCATCAATCATAAATATACACCCTCCCCTCATCCTTGGTCCTAACCCCCCAGCCTCCCCCCCATTAATCATAAATATACACCCCCCTCATCCTTGGTCCTAACCCCCCAGCCTCCCCCATCAATCATAAATATACACCCCCCTCCTCATCCTTGGTCCTAACCCCCCAGCCTCCCCCCATCAATCATAAATATACACCCCCCCTCATCCTTGGTCCTAACCCCCCAGCTTCCCCCCCCCATCAATCATAAATATACACCCCCCTCCTCATCCTTGGTCCTAACCCCCCAGCCTCCCCCCATCAATCATAAATATACACCCTCCCCTCATCCTTGGTCCTAACCCCCCCAGCCTCCCCCCCATTAATCATAAATATACACCCCCCTCATCCTTGGTCCTAACCCCCCAGCCTCCCCCATCAATCATAAATATACACCCCCCTCCTCATCCTTGGTCCTAACCCCCCAGCCTCCCCCCATCAATCATAAATATACACCCCCCCTCATCCTTGGTCCTAACCCCCCAGCTTCCCCCCCATCAATCATAAATATACACCCCCCCTCATCCTTGGTCCTAACCCCCCAGCTTCCCCCCCCCATCAATCATAAATATACACCCCCCTCCTCATCCTTGGTCCTAACCCCCCAGCCTCCCCCCCATCAATCATAAATATACACCCCCCCTCATCCTTGGTCCTAACCCCCCAGCCTCCCCCCCATCAATCATAAATATACACCCCCCCCTTATCCTTGGTCCTAACCCCCCAGCCTCCCATCAATCATAAATATACACCCCCCCCTTATCCTTGGTCCTAACCCCCCAGCCTCCCATCAATCATAAATATACACCCCCCCCTCATCCTTGGTCCTAACCCCCCCAGCCTCCCCCCCCTTAATCATAAATATACACCCCCCCCCTCATCCTTGGTCCTAACCCCCCAGCCTCACCCCCCATCAATCATAAATATACACCCCCCTCATCCTTGGTCCTAACCCCCCAGCCTCCCCCCATCAATCATAATTATACACCCCCCCCCTCCTCATCCTTGGTCCTAACTCCCCAGCCTCCCCCCCATTAATCATAAATATACACACCCCCCCCCCCTCATCCTTGGTCCTAACCCCCCAGCCTCCCCCCCATCAATCATAAATATACACCCCCCTCCTCATCCTTGGTCCTAACCCCCCAGCCTCCCCCCATCAATCATAAATATACACCCCCCTCATCCTTGGTCCTAACCCCCCAGCCTCCCCCCATCAATCATAATTATACACCCCCCCCCTCCTCATCCTTGGTCCTAACCCCCCAACCCCCCCTCCTCATCCTTGGTCCTAACCCCCCAGCCTCCCCCCATCAACATAATTATACACCCCCCCATCCTCATCCTTGGTCCTAACCCCCCAGCCCCCCCCATCAATCATAATTATACACCCCTTCCTCCTGTTTCATCACCCCCAGCCTCCCCCCCATCAATAATACATATACAACACCCCCCTCTCCTCAGTCTTACCTTAATCACACGCAGATCCGTCCCGCGCTCAGCAGCAGTTCCGGGCTCCCAGCTTTACGGCGTGAAGACGCAGGGGGGAATGACGCCGCACGTGACGCCGCACGTGACTCCCCTGCGCACCGAGGGCTACGGACAGACAGAGTGGACAGGGTGGCAGACAGAGCGGGCGGACACAGACCGGAGCGGGAAGCAAATTTTCAGACCCACCCCCAACCCCCCCCCAAAGCGGCCCCAGGCCCAGCGGCCCACCAGGATAGATCCCGGTATGCCAGTCCGGGCCTGGTTATCCTCATCTCTAATTATTACATACATAAAAAACATCCGCGCCTGTAGATACAATACACAGCACGAGCCCCATGTGATGGAGGAGATGATACATATCACACATCATCATCTTCTCTCCAGTAATTCTATATCTTATCTTACAGCTCAGTGTAAGCGTCCTGCGGGGGAGGGGATGATCCCTGCAGGGGAGGAGTTTTATGACAAGGATGAATATCTATACGTGACATGTGACCCTGGATATCGTCTATCGTCATCATCATCATATATGAGGATCCAATGTCTAAACCCCGGCAGAGATAATGAGTGGAGTCCTCCCCCACAGTGTATCGGTGAGTGATTGTTATCATCCCCATATATACAATGTATAAACCCCGGCACAGATAATGAGTGGAGTCCTCCCCCACAGTGTATCGGTGAGTGATTATTATCATCCCCATATATACAATGTATAAACCCCGGCACAGATAATGAGTGGAGTCCTCCCCCACAGTGTATCGGTGA
The DNA here is from genome assembly GCF_029499605.1 of Hyla sarda. Lineage (NCBI taxonomy): Eukaryota > Metazoa > Chordata > Amphibia > Anura > Hylidae > Hyla > Hyla sarda. The sequence continues at coordinate 617,467,250 of NC_079189.1, forward strand.
GTGATTGTTATCATCCCCATATATACAATGTATAAACCCCGGCACAGATAATGAGTGGAGTCCTCCCCCACAGTGTATCGGTGAGTGATTGTTATCATCCCCATATATACAATGTATATACCCCGGCACAGATAATGAGTGGAGTCCTCCCCCACAGTGTATTGGTGAGTGATTGTTATCATCCCCATATATACAATGTATAAACCCCGGCACAGATAATGAGTGGAGTCCTCCCCCACAGTGTATCGGTGAGTGATCGTCATCATCCCCATATATACAATGTATAAACCCCGGCACAGATAATGAGTGGAGTCCTCCCCCACAGTGTATCGGTGAGTGATTGTTATCATCCCCATATATACATTGTCTAAACCCCGGCACAGATAATGAGTGGAGTCCTCCCCCACAGTGTATCGGTGAGTGATCGTCATCATCCCCATATATACAATGTATAAACCCCGGCACAGATAATGAGTGGAGTCCTCCTCCACAGTGTATCGGTGAGTGATTGTTATCATCCCCATATATACAATGTATATACCCCGGCACAGATAATGAGTGGAGTCCTCTCCCACAGTGTATCGGTGAGTGATTGTTATCATCCCCATATATACAATGTATAAACCCCGGCACAGATAATGAGTGGAGTCCTCCCCCACAGTGTATCGGTGAGTGATTGTTATCATCCCCATATATACAATGTATAAACCCCGGCACAGATAATGAGTGGAGTCCTCCCCCACAGTGTATCGGTGAGTGATTGTTATCATCCCCATATATACAATGTATAAACCCCGGCACAGATAATGAGTGGAGTCCTCCCCCACAGTGTATTGGTGAGTGATTGTTATCATCCCCATATATACAATGTATATACCCCGGCAGAGATAATGAGTGGAGTCCTCCCCCACAGTGTATCGGTGAGTGATTGTTATCATCCCCATATATACAATGTATAAACCCCGGCACAGATAATGAGTGGAGTCCTCCCCCACAGTGTATCGGTGAGTGATTGTTATCATCCCCATATATACAATGTATATACCCCGGCACAGATAATGAGTGGAGTCCTCCCCCACAGTGTATCGGTGAGTGATTGTTATCATCCCCATATATACAATGTATAAACCCCGGCAGAGATAATGAGTGGAGTCCTCCCCCACAGTGTATCGGTGAGTGATTGTTATCATCCCCATATATACAATGTATATACCCCGGCAGAGATAATGAGTGGAGTCCTCCCCCACAGTGTATCGGTGAGTGATTGTTATCATCCCCATATATACAATGTATAAATCCCGGCACAGATAATGAGTGGAGTCCTCCCCCACAGTGTATCGGTGAGTGATTGTTATCATCCCCATATATACAATGTATAAACCCCGACACAGATAATGAGTGGAGTCCTCCCCCACAGTGTATCGGTGAGTGATTGTTATCATCCCCATATATACAATGTATAAACCCCGGCACAGATAATGAGTGGAGACCTCCCCCACAGTGTATTGGTGAGTGATTGTTATCATCCCCATATATACAATGTATAAACCCCGGCACAGATAATGAGTGGAGTCCTCCCCCACAGTGTATTGGTGAGTGATTGTTATCATCCCCATATATACAATATATATACCCCGGCACAGATAATGAGTGGAGTCCTCCCCCACAGTGTATTGGTGAGTGATTGTTATCATCCCCATATATACAATGTATAAACCCCGGCACAGATAATGAGTGGAGTCCTCCCCCACAGTGTATCGGTGAGTGATTGTTTTCATCCCCATATATACAATGTATAAACCCCGGCACAGATAATTAGTGGAGTCCTCCCCCACAGTGTATCGGTGAGTGATTGTTATCATCCCCATATATACAATGTATATACCCCGGCACAGATAATGAGTGGAGTCCTCTCCCACAGTGTATCGGTGAGTGATTGTTATCATCCCCATATATACAATGTATAAACCCCGGCACAGATAATGAGTGGAGTCCTCCCCCACAGTGTATCGGTGAGTGATTGTTATCATCCCCATATATACAATGTATAAACCCCGGCACAGATAATGAGTGGAGTCCTCCCCCACAGTGTATCGGTGAGTGATTGTTATCATCCCCATATATACAATGTATAAACCCCGGCACAGATAATGAGTGGAGTCCTCCCCCACAGTGTATTGGTGAGTGATTGTTATCATCCCCATATATACAATGTATAAACCCCGGCACAGATAATGAGTGGAGTCCTCCCCCACAGTGTATCGGTGAGTGATTGTTATCATCCCCATATATACAATGTATAAACCCCGGCACAGATAATGAGTGGAGTCCTCCCCCACAGTGTATCGGTGAGTGATCGTCATCATCCTCATATATACAATATATAAACCCCGGCACAGATAATGAGTGGAGTCCTCCCCCACAGTGTATCGGTGAGTGATTGTTATCATCCCCATATATACAATGTATATACCCCGGCACAGATAATGAGTGGAGTCCTCCCCCACAGTGTATCGGTGAGTGATTGTTATCATTCCCATATATACAATGTATAAACCCCGGCACAGATAATGAGTGGAGTCCTCCCCCACAGTGTATCGGTGAGTGATTGTTATCATCCCCATATATACAATGTATATACCCCGGCACAGATAATGAGTGGAGTCCTCCCCCACAGTGTATCGGTGAGTGATTGTTATCATCCCCATATATACAATGTATATACCCCGGCACAGATAATGAGTGGAGTCCTCCCCCACAGTGTATCGGTGAGTGATTGTTATCATTCCCATATATACAATGTATAAACCCCGGCACAGATAATGAGTGGAGTCCTCCCCCACAGTGTATCGGTGAGTGATTGTTATCATTCCCATATATACAATGTATAAACCCCGGCACAGATAATGAGTGGAGTCCTCCCCCACAGTGTATCGGTGAGTGATTGTTATCATCCCCATATATACAATGTATATACCCCGGCACAGATAATGAGTGGAGTCCTCTCCCACAGTGTATCGGTGAGTGATTGTTATCATCCCCATATATACAATGTATAAACCCCGGCACAGATAATGAGTGGAGTCCTCCCCCACAGTGTATCGGTGAGTGATTGTTATCATCCCCATATATACAATGTATAAACCCCGGCACAGATAATGAGTGGAGTCCTCCCCCACAGTGTATCGGTGAGTGATTGTTATCATCCCCATATATACAATGTATAAACCCCGGCACAGATAATGAGTGGAGTCCTCCCCCACAGTGTATTGGTGAGTGATTGTTATCATCCCCATATATACAATGTATAAACCCCAGCACAGATAATGAGTGGAGTCCTCCCCCACAGTGTATCGGTGAGTGATTGTTATCATCCCCATATATACAATGTATAAACCCCGGCACAGATAATGAGTGGAGTCCTCCCCCACAGTGTATCGGTGAGTGATCGTCATCATCCTCATATATACAATATATAAACCCCGGCACAGATAATGAGTGGAGTCCTCCCCCACAGTGTATCGGTGAGTGATCGTCATCATCCCCATATATACAATGTATAAACCCCGGCACAGATAATGAGTGGAGTCCTCCCCCACAGTGTATCGGTGAGTGATTGTTATCATCCCCATATATACAATGTATAAAACCCGGCAGAGATAATGAGTGGAGTCCTCCCCCACAGTGTATCGGTGAGTGATTGTTATCATCCCCATATATACAATGTATAAACCCCGGCACAGATAATGAGTGGAGTCCTCCCCCACAGTGTATTGGTGAGTGATTGTTATCATCCCCATATATACAATGTATATACCCCGGCAGAGATAATGAGTGGAGTCCTCCCCCACAGTGTATCGGTGAGTGATTGTTATCATCCCCATATATACAATGTATAAACCCCGGCACAGATAATGAGTGGAGTCCTCCCCCACAGTGTATCGGTGAGTGATTGTTATCATCCCCATATATACAATGTATATACCCCGGCACAGATAATGAGTGGAGTCCTCCCCCACAGTGTATCGGTGAGTGATTGTTATCATCCCCATATATACAATGTATAAACCCCGGCAGAGATAATGAGTGGAGTCCTCCCCCACAGTGTATCGGTGAGTGATTGTTATCATCCCCATATATACAATGTATATACCCCGGCACAGATAATGAGTGGAGTCCTCCCCCACAGTGTATCGGTGAGTGATTGTTATCATCCCCATATATACAATGTATAAACCCCGGCACAGATAATGAGTGGAGTCCTCCCCCACAGTGTACCGGTGAGTGATTGTTATCATCCCCATATATACAATGTATAAACCCCGACACAGATAATGAGTGGAGTCCTCCCCCACAGTGTATTGGTGAGTGATTGTTATCATCCCCATATATACAATGTATAAACCCCGGCACAGATAATGAGTGGAGTCCTCCCCCACAGTGTATTGGTGAGTGATTGTTATCATCCCCATATATACAATGTATATACCCCGGCACAGATAATGAGTGGAGTCCTCCCCCCACAGTGTATTGGTGAGTGATTGTTATCATCCCCATATATACAATGTATAAACCCCGGCACAGATAATGAGTGGAGTCCTCCCCCACAGTGTATCGGTGAGTGATTGTTATCATCCCCATATATACAATGTATAAACCCCGGCACAGATAATGAGTGGAGTCCTCCCCCACAGTGTATCGGTGAGTGATTGTTATCATCCCCCATATATACAATGTATATACCCCGGCACAGATAAATGAGTGGAGTCCTCCCCCACAGTGTATCGGTGAGTGATTGTTATCATTCCCATATATACAATGTATAAACCCCGGCACAGATAATGAGTGGAGTCCTCCCCCACAGTGTATCGGTGAGTGATTGTTATCATTCCCATATATACAATGTATAAACCCCGGCACAGATAATGAGTGGAGTCCTCCCCCACAGTGTATCGGTGAGTGATTGTTATCATCCCCATATATACAATGTATATACCCCGGCACAGATAATGAGTGGAGTCCTCTCCACAGTGTATCGGTGAGTGATTGTTATCATCCCCATATATACAATGTATAAACCCCGGCACAGATAATGAGTGGAGTCCTCCCCCACAGTGTATCGGTGAGTGATTGTTATCATCCCCATATATACAATGTATAAACCCCGGCACAGATAATGAGTGGAGTCCTCCCCCACAGTGTATCGGTGAGTGATTGTTATCATCCCCATATATACAATGTATAAACCCCGGCACAGATAATGAGTGGAGTCCTCCCCCACAGTGTATCGGTGAGTGATCGTCATCATCCTCATATATACAATATATAAACCCCGGCACAGATAATGAGTGGAGTCCTCCCCCACAGTGTATCGGTGAGTGATTGTTATCATCCCCATATATACAATGTATATACCCCGGCACAGATAATGAGTGGAGTCCTCCCCCACAGTGTATCGGTGAGTGATTGTTCATTCCCATATATACAATGTATAAACCCCGGCACAGATAATGAGTGGAGTCCTCCCCCACAGTGTATCGGTGAGTGATTGTTATCATCCCCATATATACAATGTATATACCCCGGCACAGATAATGAGTGGAGTCCTCCCCCACAGTGTATCGGTGAGTGATTGTTATCATTCCCATATATACAATGTATAAACCCCGGCACAGATAATGAGTGGAGTCCTCCCCCACAGTGTATCGGTGAGTGATTATTATCATTCCCATATATACAATGTATAAACCCCGGCACAGATAATGAGTGGAGTCCTCCCCCACAGTGTATTGGTGAGTGATCGACATCATCCCCATATATACAATGTATAAACCCCGGCACAGATAATGAATGGAATCCTCGCCCACAGTGTATCGGTGAGTGATTGTTATCATCCCCATATATACAATGTATAAACCCCGGCAGAGATAATGAGTGGAGTCCTCCCCCACAGTGTATCGGTGAGTGATTGTTATCATCCCCATATATACAATGTCTATACCCCGGCACAGATAATGAGTGGAGTCCTCCCCCACAGTGTACCGGTGAGTGATTGTTATCATCCCCATATATACAATGTATAAACCCCGACACAGATAATGAGTGGAGTCCTCCCCCACAGTGTATTGGTGAGTGATTGTTATCATCCCCATATATACAATGTATAAACCCCGGCACAGATAATGAGTGGAGTCCTCCCCCACAGTGTATTGGTGAGTGATTGTTATCATCCCCATATATACAATGTATATACCCCGGCACAGATAATGAGTGGAGTCCTCCCCCACAGTGTATCGGTGAGTGATTGTTATCATCCCCATATATACAATGTATAAACCCCGGCACAGATAATGAGTGGAGTCCTCCCCCACAGTGTATCGGTGAGTGATTGTTATCATCCCCATATATACAATGTATAAACCCCGGCACAGATAATGAGTGGAGTCCTCCCCCACAGTGTATCGGTGAGTGATTGTTATCATCCCCATATATACAATGTATATACCCCGGCACAGATAATGAGTGGAGTCCTCCCCCACAGTGTATCGGTGAGTGATTGTTATCATTCCCATATATACAATGTATAAACCCCGGCACAGATAATGAGTGGAGTCCTCCCCCACAGTGTATCGGTGAGTGATTGTTATCATTCCCATATATACAATGTATAAACCCCGGCACAGATAATGAGTGGAGTCCTCCCCCACAGTGTATCGGTGAGTGATTGTTATCATCCCCATATATACAATGTATATACCCCGGCACAGATAATGAGTGGAGTCCTCTCCCACAGTGTATCGGTGAGTGATTGTTATCATCCCCATATATACAATGTATAAACCCCGGCACAGATAATGAGTGGAGTCCTCCCCCACAGTGTATCGGTGAGTGATTGTTATCATCCCCATATATACAATGTATAAACCCCGGCACAGATAATGAGTGGAGTCCTCCCCCACAGTGTATCGGTGAGTGATTGTTATCATCCCCATATATACAATGTATAAACCCCGGCACAGATAATGAGTGGAGTCCTCCCCCACAGTGTATCGGTGAGTGATCGTCATCATCCTCATATATACAATATATAAACCCCGGCACAGATAATGAGTGGAGTCCTCCCCCACAGTGTATCGGTGAGTGATTGTTATCATCCCCATATATACAATGTATATACCCCGGCACAGATAATGAGTGGAGTCCTCCCCCACAGTGTATCGGTGAGTGATTGTTATCATTCCCATATATACAATGTATAAACCCCGGCACAGATAATGAGTGGAGTCCTCCCCCACAGTGTATCGGTGAGTGATTGTTATCATCCCCATATATACAATGTATATACCCCGGCACAGATAATGAGTGGAGTCCTCCCCCACAGTGTATCGGTGAGTGATTGTTATCATTCCCATATATACAATGTATAAACCCCGGCACAGATAATGAGTGGAGTCCTCCCCCACAGTGTATCGGTGAGTGATTATTATCATTCCCATATATACAATGTATAAACCCCGGCACAGATAATGAGTGGAGTCCTCCCCCACAGTGTATTGGTGAGTGATCGACATCATCCCCATATATACAATGTATAAACCCCGGCACAGATAATGAATGGAATCCTCGCCCACAGTGTATCGGTGAGTGATTGTTATCATCCCCATATATACAATGTATAAACCCCGGCAGAGATAATGAGTGGAGTCCTCCCCCACAGTGTATTGGTGAGTGATTGTTATCATCCCCATATATACAATGTATATACCCCGGCAGAGATAATGAGTGGAGTCCTCCCCCACAGTGTATCGGTGAGTGATTGTTATCATCCCCATATATACAATGTATAAACCCCGGCACAGATAATGAATGGAATCCTCGCCCACAGTGTATCGGTGAGTGATTGTTATCATTCCCATATATACAATGTATAAACCCCGGCACAGATAATGAGTGGAGTCCTCCCCCACAGTGTATTGGTGAGTGATCGACATCATCCCCATATATACAATGTATAAACCCCGGCACAGATAATGAGTGGAGTCCTCCCCCACAGTGTATCGGTGAGTGATTGTTATCATCCCCATATTTACAATGTATAAACCCCGGCACAGATAATGAGTGGAGTCCTCCCCCACAGTGTATCGGTGAGTGATTGTTATCATCCCCATATATACAATGTATAAACCCCGGCACAGATAATGAGTGGAGTCCTCCCCCACAGTGTATTGGTGAGTGATTGTTATCATCCCCATATATACAATGTATAAACCCCGGCACAGATAATGAGTGGAGTCCTCCCCCACAGTGTATTGGTGAGTGATCGTCATCATCCCCATATATACAATATATAAACCCCGGCACAGATAATGAGTGGAGTCCTCCCCCACAGTGTATTGGTGAGTGATTGTTATCATCCCCATATATACAATGTATAAACCCCGGCACAGATAATGAATGGAATCCTCGCCCACAGTGTATCGGTGAGTGATTGTTATCATCCCCATATATACAATGTATAAACCCTGGCAGAGATAATGAGTGGAGTCCTCCCCCACAGTGTATTGGTGAGTGATTGTTATCATCCCCATATATACAATGTATAAACCCCGGCACAGATAATGAGTGGAATCCTCACCCACAGTGTATCGGTGAGTGATTGTTATCGCTGCAGTAATATTACTCTAAGGTTATTTTCATCTCATTATTATGGAAGGAAAATTAAGAGTGAATACATTTTTCTTGCACTTTTGACAATTTTTTTAAGTGTACCTGTCAGATCCCAAAAAAAACTGTTATATGTGACTCAGTACCTCATCCTGATCATGTACATGTGATTTATGTATCTATCACCGATATTTCACTTAAAAATAGCATATTACAGCTTTTTCCATCTTGTCAAAGGGAGGGGGCGTGTCCCTTTCTTGCCTGCACTGTTCTCACTCCTCCTTCTCCCTCACTCTGCTGACTCACTGTTCTCCGGAGCCTGGCAGCCCTGCTCTGTAACCCTTTTCCGTTACGGTGAGCGCTCTGGTCCGGCGCTCCGGCCGTGAGTGCTCTCCGCCCTGCTCCCCCGACCAGGCTGCGATTCACATTGCGGGAAACGCCCACATTTGAATCGCGACCCTTCCCTCACCTGCTCCTGTTCTGCTCTCTGGTTCCCTGCATGCGCGCGTGGGCTTCCTGAGATTTAAAGGGCCAGTGCTCAGCTGATTGGTGCCTGGTCCTTCTGCCATGTTATTTCAGGCAGCTCCGCCCCCTCTTCACTGCCGGATTTCCAGTGCCCCATAGCCTGAGATTAAGCATTCCTTTTTGTCTCTTTGCTTGCCCGTGTTCTTGACCTTTCTGCTACGTTATTTAGACTACGCATCCTTGCTGCCTTCCTTGACCTTTCTGCTAAGTCTGACCTCACCTTTGCCTCATCCTTCTGTACCTCGCCTCGCCCAGCTTCCTGTGTGGTCGAGTCATATGGGGGGTAGTTACCTGTGTGTCTCCTGCCGCAGGAAGTCCATCCTGCCTTGTGGCGGGCTCTGGTGAAGACCAGCGGCACCTTAGACTCCGCTACCTGATACGGCCCTAGACATCAGCCACACAGGTCAGTGGATCCACATCCAGCACCATTACATTTCCTCTCTGGTTTTATGCTGTACACACACACACAATGATTATTGGCGATTGCCTGTACTCTACAACCAAATACAATATAGTGAGTGTTTAACTTACATCTTCCTAAATTAGTGCAAAGGTTAGTGCATACATTTTCTATATGTTCCTAGGTCATTCATGTGTATCATCCTTTGCCAGTCCTGTAATGCTGGGACTTGTAGTTTTTGGAATAGTTGGAGGTACAGTGTTGGGATCACTCTTTTTTACAGCAGTGTTGCCTTCAGCTGTGAGCCTACAGCTTTTGCAAAACTACAACTGCCAGCATGCCCACACATCCTTTGACTGTTCTGAAATGCTTGGAGTTGGAGTTTTTTTGTGATAGCCTGGGGGGTGTAGGGTATGGGGAGTGTAGCTGTGCGGTAATTAAAGGGTGCTTGTTAACCCTTGCTATTCGTGATGCCAGGGTGGGGGCTCCTCAATATAGCTTTTCCTACCGCCGCCCTTCCCAGGAACGATAGGGAGGTAGATGATAATAGGTTTGAGGTAGGTAGTAATAATAGATTGTCCACAACCGGAAAGCTTCTGTAAACAGCGTTAAATTTTACTAAAGATTTTCTGTACACTTCATTAACATAACAGTCTCTTAGCATAACAGCAGCCTTTCTATGGAGATTGACAATGGTTGGGACTTTAGGATTTAGAGTCTTTTAGTCTATTGTGCTGTTCCACTAGATTTAGGGGAATTTGTTGCAGTCCAGTAGTCAGGCTAGTACTAGCAGGAATTAGAATAAAACTCACAATTTTTGGTTCTGCTGAGGTCGGAGGTTTTGAGGCCTAGCGTGTCTTTGAAAGTTGCGTAGCACCGTCCTGTTAGTCCGGCATCCACGAGAGCAGCAACCCAAGAGAGCGATAATTGGACACAGCTCCCTTATATGGGCAGGGGCTGGACTAACGCTAATTGGTCCATACTGATGTCAATCACCATTACAGAGATTTGTGGGTAACACGTGACCAAGGACCTCCTAAGGTCCTACAACATACCATAGAGGTTACTAGCATGGTCACATGACCGAAGGTCCTGCGACGCCGAACAAGGTAAGTACTATACATTACTTTATAACATATACAATTATTAAATATATACATTTATTTTTATTAATGATAAACTTTAGGAGAAGCGACTAGGGGCTGTCCCACCTGAGGAACCTAATCTGACTTTGGGGACCTTTACACTAGGTACTGTATGCAATACTGTACCGGGACACCACATTTGCAACAGCTGGAGGCACATGATTGGCTAAACTCTGTGTTACAGCAGTGTTGCTGCAGGCTGTGTTCCTCCTGCAGCCTTGTCAATCATCCATCTTGTGTCCATGACCCTTGGACACACTCATGCTGCTGTGGGACTCAGTGTCCCAGGAGGTATGTGGACCCCTAGTGGTGGGATTTTCACAGGCAATTTTCTTTATTAAAATGTGACTTTTTTTTTTTAAAGAATTAAATTAGAAAAACTTCAAATGTAAAATATCAACACATATATAAAAAACCTTATAAGAATGAGAGTCACCTATCATGATATTATCGGCCGATTACCTTGCCGATAATGCCCCGCCCCACCCCCGTGCCGCACCGCACCACCCCCCACCGCACCACCCCGGCCAGAGACCTCATCTCTCATCTTTAACCTCTTAAGGACCAATGACGTTGTGGAACGTCATGGCACCCTGGGCCTTAAGGACCAATGACGTTCCACAACGTCATGCCGTTTTCCGGTCTCTGCCGCTCGCCGGGCAGAGATCGGAACCAGATGCCTGCTGAAATCTTTCAGCAGGCATCCAGGGCAAACGCCGAGGGGGGAAATTGCCCTTGCGATCTGCGGCGATACCGGGCTGATCGGGTCTCTGGGACCCGACCCCCCGGTAATTTCGCATGATCCTGGCTGTCACAGACAGCCAGGACCATGCTGGAGCCTAGGAGCGAGGTGGCAAGCCTGCCCCCTCCTCTGATCCCCTGCGATCTGTCGGTTAACTAACCGACAGATCGCAAGGGGGGGGGGGGGGGGGGGGCGGTTACTTCCTCCCGTCCTGCCCGGCCCCTTGAAGTCCGGAGAGGACGGAAGGAACACCGGAGGACGCGGTGGGGGACGGGGGAGTGCTGGGGCCCGGCCCCGGTACTTACCTCGTCCCTGAAGACCCGGATCCCGGAGATGAAGACGGCGGTGGCGGCGACAGGTGAGTTGATCTTCAGCTGCGGTCAGGCCCTTTACAGCAATGCACGTCGCCGTAAAGCGACATGCATTGCTGTAATGGGACCTTGTAAACTACAACTCCCAGCATGCCCAGACAGCCCTTGGCGTCTGGGCATGCTGGGAGTTGTAGTTTTGCAACATCTGGAGGTCCACAGTTTGGAGACCACTGTGCCCTTCCAGATGTTGCAAAACTACACATCCTCAGCATGCCCTTACTGTCCAGGCATGCTGGGAGTTGTAGTTCTGTAACATCTGGCCCTTCGTTGCAGAACTACAACTCCCAGCATGCCTGGACAGTTTGGGCATACTGGGAGTTGTAGTTTTGCAACATCTGGAAGGGCACAGATTGGGAACCACTGTATTAGTGGTCTGCAAACTGTAGTCCTCCAGATGTTGCAAAACTACAACTCCAAGCATGCTGGGAGTTGTAGTTCGGCAACATCTGGCTCTAAAGATGTTGCCGAACTACTACTCCCAGCATGCCTGAGAATGCTGGGAGTTGTGGTTTTGCAACAACTGGAGGCACACTGGTTGGGAAACATTGTCTGTTTCCTAACTCAGTGTTTCCCAACCCTTGTGCCTCCAGCTGTTGCAAAACTATAACTACCAGCATGCACTGATGGACTGTACATGCTGGGAGTTGTAGTTTTGCAACAGCTGGAGGTCCCCCCCCCCTGTGAATGTACAGGGTACATTCACATGGACAGGGGCTTACAGTGAGTATCAGGCTGCAAGTTTGCGATGCAGCAAATTTTGCGCGGCAGCTCAAACTCGCTGTAATCCCCCGCCCATGTGACTGTACCCTAAAAACACTACACTACACTACCACAAAATAAAATAAAAAGTAAAAAACACTACATATACACATACCCCTACACAGCCCCCCTCCCCTCCCCAATAAAAATGAAAGCGTCTGGTACGCCACTGTTTCCAAAATGGAGCCTCCAGCTGTTGCAAAACAACAACTCCCAGTATTGCCGGACAGCCGTTGACTGTCCAAGCATGCTGGGAGTTTTGCAACAGCTGGAGGCACCCTGTTTGGGAATCACTGGCGTAGAATACCCCTATGTCCACCCCTATGCAAATCCCTAATTCAGGCCTCAAATGCTCTCTCACTTCGGAGCCCTGTCGTATTTCAAGGCAACAGTTTTGGGCCACATATGGGGTATCGCCGTACTCGGGAGAAATTGCCTAAGAAATTTTGGGGGGCTTTTTCTCCTTTCACCCCTTATGAAAAGGTGAAGTTGGGGTCTACAAAAATAAATTTTTTACACTAACATGCTGGTGTTGCCCTATACTTTTCATTTTGACAAGAGGTAAAATGGAAAAACGCCCCCCAAAATTTGTAATGCAATTTCTCCCGAGTACATGTACATTTGAGGTGATTTGCACAGGGGTGGCTGATTGCTACAGCGGTTTTGACAAACGCCAAAAAAACAAAACCCCACATGTGACCCCATTTCGGAAACTACACCCCTCACGGAATGTAATGAGGGGTGCAGTGAGAATTTACACCCCACTGCTGTCTGACAGATCTTTGGAACAGTGGGCTGCACAAATAAAAAATGTTGTACAGCCCACTGTTCCAAAGATCTGACAGACACCAGTGGGGGGTAAATGCTCACTGTACCCCTTGTTACGTTCCTCAAGGGGTCTAGTTTCCAAAATGGTATGCCATGTGGGTATTTTTTGCTGTCCTGGCACCATGGGGGCTTCCTAAATGCGACATGCCCCCGAGCAAAATTTGCTCTCAAAAAGCCAAATATGACTCCTTCTCTTCTGAGCATTGTAGTTCGCCCGTAGTGCACTTCAGGTCAATTTATGGGGTACCTCCATACTCAGAAGAGATGGGGTTACAAATTTTGGGGGGTATTTTCTGCTATTAACCCTTGCATACATGTGAAATTTGGGTGGAAACACACATTTTAGTGACATTTTTTTTACATTTTTCTACATATCCAAAAGTCGTGAAACACCTGGGGGGTATTAAGGCTCACTTTATTCCTTGTTACGTTCCTCAAGGGGTCTAGTTTCCAAAATGGTATGCCATGTGGGTATTTTTTCCTGTTCTGGCACCATAGGGGCTTCCTACAGGTGACATGCCCCCCAAAAACCATTTCAGAAAAACGTACTCTCCAAAATCCCCTCGTTGCTCCTTCGCTTCTGAGCCCTCTTCTGCGCCCGCCGAACACTTTACATAGACATATGAGGTATGTGCTTACTCGAGAGAAATTGGGCTACAAATATAAATATACATTTTCTCCTTTTACTCCTTGTAAAAATTCAAAAATTGGGTCTACAAGAACATGCGAGTGTAAAAAATGAAGATTGTGAATTTTCTCCTTCACTTTGCTGCTATTCCTGTGAAACACCTAAAGGGTTAAAACGCTGACTGAATGTCATTTTGAATACTTTGGGGGGTGCAGTTTTTATAATGGGGTCATTTATGGGGTATTTCTAAGATAAAGACCCTTCAAATCCACTTCAAACCTGAACTGGTCCCTGAAAAATTGTGATTTTGGAAATTTTGTGAAAAATTGGAAAATTGATGCTGAACTTTGAAGCCCTCTGGTGTCTTCCAAAAGTAAAAACTCGTAAATTTTATGATGCAAACATAAAGTGGACATATTGTATATGTGAATAAAAAAAAATATTTGGAATATCCATTTTCCTTACAAGCAGAGAGCTTCAAAGTTAGAAAAATGCAAAATTTTCAATTTTTTTCATCAAATTTTGGAATTTTTCACTAAGAAACGATGCAAGTATCGACAACATTTTACCAATAACATAAAGTAGAATATGTCACGAAAAACAATCTTGGAATCAGAATGATAGGTAAAAGCGTCTTAGAGTTATTAATGCTTAAAGTGACAGTGGTCAGATGTTCAAAAAACGCTCTGGTCCTAAGGTGTAAAATGGCCTGGTCCTTAAGGGGTTAAACAGCACGACCCTAACTGTACTGATTTCACCACATACATGAACTGACAGATTACATTGGCCACATTTATAATTTCCCTCCGGCAATTGTCTTTAAAGCCAGTTCACATTCTTTTTAGTTTTTTCCAATCTATTTTTTACCAATTCATCTCATCAGTTTTTCGTTCTTCTAAAGGAAACAAATGGTCTGTTCCCCACCACATACTTCAAAAAATCGCAGCCTTTATCACCTTTTCCATAGGCCTGAACTCAAAGGAAAAAGAAAAAAACGTTAGTTTTTTAATTTCCCATTTTTTTCCCATTTTTTATGCAACAATTGCTCTCGTGGTAAAGATCTCGCTCTGTTTAGAGCTTATGTTAACATAGATTTAGGGAAACCCCTTACTTTTAATCTGTCACACAGTCCAAGTGCCTGATCCAGAAAAACATCATCATTTGTGTTTATTCTCCTCAGACCCACTACTTGGCCATACGATACTGCTTTTTTTGACGAGATACGGATGGAAACTATCATACCTCTGCAGAGAATTCGTGGACATGGCTTTTCTGTAGCCTTCCATCTCAGACTAGAGGAGGAAATATATTTTCAATCTTAAAAAAATCCCTTTAAAAGGTTTCTCTCCCTTTACACTTGATATGTAGATGACACATAGATTTTTTGGTCAGGGACACATGATCAGTTCATTGAGTTTGTAGAATATGTGGTGTCCCGGTACCATATTACATACGTTACCTTGTGGTGAGGTCCCCAAAAGTCAGAGTCCCTAGGAACAGTGGGGGTCCTCTTCCTTAGTTAACCCCTTGTCACCCCTCAGTTAGCTAGAATTAATGTAAATATAAATGTAAAGATGTATATTTAATATTCTTACCTTGTTTGCGTCGCAGGACCTGCGGGTCATGTGACCGGGTTACAGAACTCTATGGTTTTGCTAAAGGACCTTTGGTGGTTCTAGTCAGGTGATCACCCACAATCCATTGTAACGGTGAGTGACAGCTGATATGGACCAATCCAAAACGGACCAGCCCCTGCCCATATAAGGGAGCTGCGCCATTTTGTCTCTCTCTTGGGTTGCTGACTCTGGATGAGGTAGGACCTCCGCAGCTTACAAGACAATTACTAGGCCAAAGCCTTGCGGCCTAAGCCTGCGCTAGAGACGGATAGTTCTTACAATTCCCCGCTATCTCAGCAAGATCTCTGGACCTAATCCAACCCATAAATCCAGCGGATCTATGCAAATCTAATCCTCCTAATCTTAAGAGAACTTTCCGGTCCTAAGCGACTGTCAGGCACTGATGTGCTGTCTATATAGACTCTGTTATCTGGACTGTTACCGATACTGCATGTACAGAAAATCTTCAGTAAAGTTCCTGCAAGTTTTATGTTCAGCACTGCTGTGGACAATCCATTTATTCTACACTCACCTATCGCTCTTGGCTGGCGATAGGCCCAGCGTCACTACAGAGTTTTAACCCTCACCCTGGCGTCACGAGTGACAAGGGTTAACAGTGCCCTTTGCAATACTGAACAGCAACACCCCAATTACCCTACACCCCTACAAGGCTTTATTCCCCAAGTCTACTACAAATATATGAACAGTAATAATGGGAATATGCGCTTCACTAGTGTATTTAGTAAAACCCACATCGAATTTCTGGATGTGAAATAAAAAATAGTGGATGAACAACTATAGGTGGAAGGTTACAGAAACCCACAGCCACGAATTGTCTACTGAGGTATGATAGTGCAAATGCCCGGTGTGCCCGATGGCCAGAATAAGCTGTAAATGAATTCATAACTTATGTGAAATGTATTGTTGGTATTCTGTCTCTCACTGTTCATCTAAACCAATAAAATGATAGACTGATCAGTGCAAATGTACAAAATTAACTCTCTAGACACAATTCCTAAAGTCTTTCACCCGTTAGGAACTAATTAAAAGAGTATCTAGCTCTGGATCTTTTTAGTTATTGTTGTCCCTCAGTAAAAGAAAAGGGAAATTAGGGACACGATGCAAATAGTAATTTCGGGTTAGGACACTACTGGATGGGGGGGGGGGGGGACTAATTTTAGATAAGATCCACATACTAAGATCTTCTGTCAGGTGAAGGTCCAAGCTGATGTCCAGTGGTAAGAAACGTATCCCCTTTCGCGGGATATAATAAGGGGAGGTTTATCAAAACATGTCCAGAGGAAAAGTTGCTGAGTGGCCCGTAGCAACCAATCAGATCGCTTCTTCCATTTTTCAGAGGCCTTTTCAGAAATGAAAGAAGCAATCTGATTGGTTGCCATGAGCAACTCAGCAACTTTTTAACTTTTTCCCTAGACAGATTTTGATAATTCTTCTCCTGAGTTTCTGATCGCGGGGGTCCGACCGCTTGGTCTCCCGTACGGGCCCCTTCTCAGCTCCTGTGTGTGACATTTCTCACACAGCACATTAGCTGGTTGAAACACGCCCCCCTCCATTTATCTCTATGAGAGAGGCGGAGTCAAAGCGTTTGTGTGTCTCTCCCATAGAGATGAATGGAGGGGGGCGTGTTTTGAAATGCGCTCTAACAGAGCAGAGCCGGGGCCCCAGATGGGGATTCTGTACGTTTTTTAGGCCGGGTTCACATGTAGTACGCTGTATCACAGAGGAGGCCGCATCCACAGTAAACAGTAGTTTACTGCTCAGATATTAACTAGAAAACTGCAGCTCAAGGTAATATGAAGACCGCACAGACCTGTATGTCACTGCGGCCGCAGCCTCATCTGTGATGTTAATCCTACAAGTGAAACGGGCCTGACCAGGGTAACAACAAGGCACATGAGGTTAATAAGAGGCACTAGGAATGATTGGAGGGCGGCTACAGGTGACGTCTTCTGTTGCCGGAGTCATTAACTTTCCCTTTTGTTCTCCATCCAGCCCAGACCGCCAGAACAATTCCTTCCAAAACTGGAGTGATATCCCCATAGCAACCAATCACAGCTCAGCTTTCATATCCTAACAAACTCTGGAAAAATGAACGCTGAGCTGTGATTGATTGCTATGGGCTGAAAGCTGAGCTGTGATTGGTTGCTATAGGCTGAAAGCTGAGCTGTGATTGGTTGCTATGGGCAGATCGCTCCAGTTTTGTCTTGGACAGACTGATAAATCTCGGCCTTTATATCTCATCCTATTATCACAATGTCCTGGTCCTCACCTGCAGTCACCTGTAGATACAATACACAGCACGAGCCCCATGTGATGGAGGAGATGATACATATCACACATCATCATCTTCTCTCCAGTAATTCTATATCTTATCTTACAGCTCAGTGTAAGCGTCCTGCGGGGGAGGGGATCAAACCTGTAAGAGAGAAGGAGTTTTATGATAAGGATGAATATCTATACGTGACATGTGACTCTGGATATCGTCTATCGTCATCACCGTCACCACGTATCCAATGTATAAACCCCGGCAGAGATAATGAGTGGAGTTCTCCCCCACAGTGTATCGGTGAGTGATTGTTATCATCCCCATATATACAATGTATATACCCCGGCAGAGATAATGAGTGGAGACCTCCCCCACAGTGTATCGGTGAGTGATTGTTATCATTCCCATATATACAATGTATAAACCCCGGCACAGATAATGAGTGGAGTCCTCCCCCACAGTGTATCGGTGAGTGATTGTTATCATCCCCATATATACAATGTATAAACCCCGGCACAGATAATGAGTGGAGTCCTCACCCACAGTGTATCGGTGAGTGATTGTTATCATCCCCATATATACAATGTATAAACCCCGGCACAGATAATGAGTGGAGTCCTCCCCCACAGTGTATCGGTGAGTGATTGTTATCATCCCCATATATACAATGTCTAAACCCCGGCACAGATAATGAGTGGAGTCCTCCCCCACAGTGTATCGGTGAGTGATTGTTATCATCCCCATATATACAATATATAAACCCCGGCAGAGATAATGAGTGGAGTCCTCCTCCACAGTGTATCGGTGAGTGATTGTTATCATCCCCATATATACAATGTATATACCCCGGCAGAGATAATGAGTGGAGTCCTCCCCCACAGTGTATCGGTGAGTGATTGTTATCATCCCCATATATACAATGTATAAACCCCGGCACAGATAATGAGTGGAGTCCTCCCCCACAGTGTATCGGTGAGTGATTGTTATCATCCCCATATATACAATGTATAAACCCCGGCACAGATAATGAGTGGAGTCCTCCCCCACAGTGTATCGGTGAGTGATTGTTATCATCCCCATATATACAATGTATAAACCCCGGCACAGATAATGAGTGGAGTCCTCTCCCACAGTGTATCGGTGAGTGATTGTTATCATCCCCATATATACAATGTCTATACCCCGGCAGAGATAATGAGTGGAGTCCTCCCCCACAGTGTATCGGTGAGTGATTGTTATCATCCCCATATATACAATGTCTATACCCCGGCACAGATAATGAGTGGAGTCCTCCCCCACAGTGTATTGGTGAGTGATTGTTATCATCCCCATATATACAATGTATATACCCCGGCACAGATAATGAGTGGAGTCCTCCCCCACAGTGTATCGGTGAGTGATTGTTATCATCCCCATATATACAATGTATAAACCCCGGCACAGATAATGAGTGGAGTCCTCCCCCACAGTGTATCGGTGAGTGATTGTTATCGCTGCAGTAATATTACTCTAAGGTTATCATCATCTCTAATTATTATGGAAGGAAAATTAAGAGAAAATTATTTATTTTGCACTGTTTTGACACTTTTTAAGCATTTATGCAGCAAGAGTTAAAAGATGTTTAAAATACCAGAAAACATTTTAGACTTAGGTACTTTTACACGGGGGGTATTGCCTTTCAAGCATGCAGCGTGTTCATCGTTGCAAATTTGAAAGTAACTGACTCTGCCAGGGACCCCACTGAATTCAATAGGGTCTGCTACGGATTTTCAACAGCGAAGATTCTCCATCCGAACTCGCAGTGGGAAACATGCTGCATGCGTGAAAGGAAATGCGTCCGTGTGAATGTACCCTCAGGGGGAATCATGCTGCGTATGTGTCTGTTTTACTGTTTTCATTACAATACTTTTTAGTTTGGTGTATTTAAAAAAAAGTCATTGGTAACATTGTGTATTGTGTCCACAAAATAAAAATGTATATGGTTTTTTTTTTTGGTGATAATTAGTTAGGATAGGTTTCCACTTGTTTTCTTGGGCATAGGAAAAACATAGCAGCCAGATGTACGATGCAAGTCATTAAAGGGGTACTCCGTCCCAGGACATCTTATCCCCTATGCAGAGGATAGGGGATAAGATGTCTGAGTCCTGCCACTGGCGACCCCCGGGATCTTGGCTGCGGCACCCACCTGTCATTACTGCACAGATCAAACTCGTTCTGTGCGTAATGACCGGCGATACAGGGGCCAGAGCATCTTGACATCATGGCTCCGCCCCTCATGACGCCACGGCCTGCCCCCTTAATGCGAGTCTATAGGAGGGAGCGTGGCGGCCGCCACGAGAGGCGAAGCCTTGACGTCACGATGCTCTGGCCCCTGTATTGCCCGTTATTACGCACAGAGCGAGTTTGCTCTGTGCAGTAATGACAGGTGGGTGCCACAGCCAAGATTGTGGGGGTCCCCAGTGGCGGGACCCACGTGATCATACAGCTTATCCCCTATCCTTTGGATAGGGGATAAGATGTCTAGGGGTGGAGTGCCCCTTTAAGGAATTGCAAAACACAATGCACAATTAGCGTTTTTCAGCAATTTTGGGCTCAGCTGCTGAGGTTTTCAAAATTGCAGCACGTTGAGACTATGGAGTTTTTTCACTGAAATCTTGGAGATTTGTCCCATAGAAGTCTAAAGAAGATAAAAAAAAAACATAAAAAAAGCAATGTGGCCAAAAGGAGAAAAATAAGCAATTTCCACAAAAAGGCAGTAAAAAAAACAAGTGGAGACCTCGCCTAAAGGAAGCGCATTCTTCCGTATTACATACAGCGGATCCTGTTTTTCTCAAGTGTATAAACCATTTCCATTAAATTGAAGCAAACGCAGTGTGAACCCAGCCGTATTTTGCCAATAATTACTGACTTTATTTCAGGCTCAAAGTAAGTATGAGTGTGCGCATACAGTGAGAGAAATACGTTTTTTCCCCCTGATGATTCTGTACATTCGCACTGACAGAGAAATGATCCGTCTATAATTTTATTGGTCGGTTTATTTGAACAGTGAGAGACAAAACGACAATAAAAAATCCATAAAAATGTATTTCACAGAATTTATAAATTTATTTGGATTTTACTTAGCGAAATAAATATTTGACCCTTTTGCAAAACATGACTTAGTTCTTGGTGGTAAAACCCTTGTTGGCGATCACAGAGAGGAAGGTCTGACCTGTAGTCTCCACCAGGTTTCCTCACATCTCAGGAGGGATTTTATCTGTTGTAAACTACAACTCCCAGCATGCTCAGACAGTTTATGTTATGATTCGGCAGGCTGGATGTGGATCCTCTGTGTCAGCGAGGGATTGGCGTGGACCGTGTCGGTGGACCGGTTCTAGGGTTGCTACTGGTTTTAACCAGAGCCCACCGCAAAGCGGGATGGTCTTGCTGCGGCGGTAGCAACCAGATCGTATCCACCGGCAACAGCTCAACCTCGCTGACTGCTGAAAAGGCGTGGGACAGAATGACTAGGCAGAGGCAAGGTCAGACGTAGCAGAAGGTCGGGGCAGGCGGCAAGGTTCGTAGTCAATATGGATAGCAGAAGGTCTGGAAACACAGGCTTTGGACAACACTAAACGCTTTCTCTGGCACAAGACAACAAGATCCGGCAAGGGATTGCAGGGGAAGTGAAGTTATATAGACAGGGAGCAGGATTAGACTGATTGGGCCAGGCACCAATCACTGGTGCACTGGCCCTTTAAATCTTAGAGAGCTGGCGCGTGCGCGCCCTAGAGAGCGGAGCCGCGCTCGCCAGAACGAGACAGCCGGGGACCGGGACGCGTAAGTGGCTTGGGATGCGATTCGCGAGCGGGCGCGTCCCGCTATGCGAATCGCATCCCCATCTTGAATGTCAGTGCAGCGCTCCCGGTCAGCGGGTCTGACCGGGGCGCTGCAGAGAGGAGGATGCCGCGAGCGCTCCGGGGAGGAGCAGGGACCCGGAGCGCTCGGCGTAACAGTTTAGAATCTGATTAATGGCTTCTGTAGATTGATGTCTTTAATACAGGTAACTCTCTCTTTAAGGGAGTGTTCCTAATCTCAGCTCCTGGGAGGTAGAAATCTTATTGTTGATAGGGGGTCAAATATTTATTTCACAAAGTAAACTGTAAATCAATTCATAACTTACGTGAATTTTTTTTTAAAATAGTTTTGTTGTTTTTTTTTTTGTCTCTCACTGTTCCTCTAAACCAATAAAATTATAGACGGAATTATAGATCATTTCTTTGTCAGTGCAGATGTACAAAATGAAATCCTTTTCTCCTTCACTGTAGTGTAACTCTCCACACATCCTCTAGACACTATTCCTAAAGTCTTTCACCCGTCAGAAGACAGAGGAACTAATAAAAGAGTATCTAGCTCTGGATCTTTTTAGTTATTGTTGTCCCTTAGTAAAAGAAAAGGGAAATTAGGGACACGATGCAAATGGTAATTTTGGGTTAGGACACTACTAGGGGGGGGGACTAGTTTTAGATAAGATCCACATACTAAGATCTTCTGTCAGGTGAAGGTCCAAGCTGAACACTTAGGGTAAAGTCACACGTAACGGATCCATATTGTGCCTTCTGCTGTTGCCGAACCCACGTGCCCCCTCTCGCCCCTTGTTCATCCGCAGTGTACACAGACATCGCTGCTGCTCCAGGATGTCTGAGTGCACTCCCCAACTCCCCAGGAGGCCAAGGTGGGGCAAGCAGGAAAGGGGGCATGCTGGGTGGGTGCAGAAACAGCAGGAGGCACAATATAGGGTCGGGTCACCGGCGGATCCGCAGCATAAAATACGCTGTGGATCCGTTACATGTGACCCTGCCCTTAAAGAAGATGTCCAGCAATAATGATAAGTGTCTGATTGCAGGGGGTCCGACCTCTGGGACCCCCCACTATCTACTGTATAGGGACCCGGCTCAGCTCCTGTGTGTGATGTTTCTCACACAGCGTTTGTGTGTCTCTGTCTCTCCCATAGAGATGAATGGAGGGGGGCTTGTTTTGACGTTGGGCATGAAATGCGCTCTAACAGAGCAGAGCCGGGGCCCCAGATGGGGATTCTGTACGTTTTTTAGGCCGGGTTCACATGTAGTACGCTGTATCACAGAGGAGGCCACATCCACAGTAAACAGTAATTTACTGCTCAGATATTAACAAGAAAACTGCAGCTCAAGGTAATATGAAGACCGCACAGACCTGTATGTCACTGCGGCCGCAGCCTCATATGTGATGTTAATCCTACAAGTGAAACGGGCCTGACCAGGGTAACAACAGGGCACATGAGGTTAATAAGAGGCACTAGGAATGATTGGAGGGCGGCTACAGGTGACGTCTTCTGTTGCTGGAGTCATTAACTTTCCCTTTTGTTCTCCATCCAGCCCAGACCGCCAGAACAATTCCTTCCAAAACTGGAGTGATATCCCCATAGCAACCAATCACAGCTCAGCTTTCATATCTTAACAAACTCTGGCAAAATGAAAGCTGAGCTGTATTTAGTTGCTATGGGCTAAAAACTAAGCTCTGATTGGTTGTTATGGGCTGATAGATCATCTATACTTGGTTGCTCTGGGCTGAAAGCTGAGCTGTGATTCGTTACTATGGGCTGAAAGCTGAGCTGTGATTGGTTGCTATGGGCAGATCGCTCCAGTTTTGTCTTGGACAGACTGATAAATCTTTACCTTTGTGTCCCATCCTATTATCACAATGTCCTGGTCCTCACCTGCAGTCACCTGTAGATACAATACACAGCACGAGCCCCATGTGATGGAGGAGATGATACATATCACACATCATCATCATCTCTCCAGTAATTCTATATCTTATCTTACAGCTCAGTGTAAGCGTCCTGCGGGGAAGGGGATCAAACCTGGAGGAAACAAGTTTTATAATAAGGATGAATATACATACATGACATGTGAGACTGGATATCGTCTATCACCATCATCATCACCACCACCATCCTCTATGAGGATCCTATGTATAAACCCCGGCACAGATAATGAGTGGAATCCTCACTTACAGTGTATTGGTGAGTGATTGTCATCGCTCCAGTAATATTACTCTGTTATCATCATCTCTAATTATTATGGAAGGAAAATTAAGAGCAAGTTACTTATTTTGCACTGTTTTGATACTTTTTAAGCAATTTGTGCACCAAAATAAGGGCAAAAAAAATCTACAAAAAAAAGAGTTAAATATTTTTTATTTTTTTGTAATACCAGAAAACATTTTAGACTTAGGGTACTTTTACACGGGGGTATTGCCTTTCAAGCATGCAGCGTGTTCATCGCTGCGAGTTTGAAATGACTTGAATTCAATATGGTCTTCTGCGTATTTTCAACAGCGAAGATTCTGCTGCCGAAATCCGCTCCTTCCGAACTCACAGTGGGAAACATGCTGCATGCGTGAAAGGAAATACGTCCGTGTTAATGTACCCTCAGGGTGGATTCATGCTGCGTATGTGTCTGTCTTACTGTTTTCATTACAGTACGATTAAGTTTGGTGTATTTGAAAAAAGTAATTGGTAACATTGTGTATTGTGTCGACAAAATAAAAATGCATATGTTTTTTTTGTTGATAATTAGTGTTAGGATATGTTTCCACTTGTTTTCTTTGGCATAGGAAAAACATAGCAGCCAGATGTAAGATGCAAGTCATTAAGGAATTGCAAAACACAATACACAACTGCATCTGCTGTCTAACCTAATTGTGGGGGAACATCTGCTGCCTAACCTAATTGTGGGGGAACATCTGCTGCCTAACCTAATTGTGGGGGAACATCTGCTGCCTAACCTAATTGTGGGGGAACATCTGCTGCCTAACCTAATTGTGGGGGAACATCTGCTGCCTAACCTAATTGTGGGGGAACATCTGCTGCCTAACCCAATTGTGGGGGAACATCTGCTGCCTAACCTAATTGTGGGGAAACATCTGCTGCCTAACCTAATTGTGGGGGAACATCTGCTGCCTAACCTAATTGTGGGGGAACATCTGCTGCCTAACCTAATTGTGAGGGAACATCTGCTGCCTAACCCAATTGTGGGGGAACATCTGCTGCCTAACCTAATTGTGGGGGACTAACTACAAAGCTAATAGGGGGGCTACCTACTATCTACATAGCTTATATGGGGAGTTATCATACAGGAGACAGCTGTCTGGGGGATTTATCTACTTGAATACCCACCTGGGGAACATGACCTACAAAGGGCCACTACCTACTGGGGGCATTACCTACATGGAGTACTACCTACCTGGGGGACACTACCTACCTTGCGGCATTATGTATCTGTAAGTTCTGAAAGCAACACTTTATTTTCTGTCCGCCAACACAAAATATCCCCATAGTGCCCCTCCCGAGACTAGACTCTGGATCCCCACTGAATGAGACCATGGAGTTTTTTCACTGGAATCTTGGAGTTTTTGTCCCATAGAAATCTAAAGGAGAGAAATAAACTGTTAAAAATGCAATGTGGCCAAAAGAGAAAAAATAAGCAATTTCCAAACTAAGGTAAAAAGGCCAGAAAAACTGCAGTGGCAGATTTTCAGGCATGTTTTTATTTTTGTACAAAAAGAGGCAGGCAAAAAACCAAGTGGAGACCTAGTCTAAAGGAAGCGCATTCTTCTGTGTTACATACAGCGGATCCTGGTTTTCTCCTTCTCATGTGTATAAACCATTTCCATTAAATTGAAGCAAACGCAGTGTGAACCCAGCCGTATTTTGCCTATAATTGATGGCTTTATTTCAGGCTCAAAGTAAGTATGAGTGTGCGCATACAGTGAGAGAAATACGTTTTTGCCCCCTGATGATTCTGTACATTCGCACTGACAGAGAAATGATCCGTCTATAATTTTATTGGTCGGTTTATTTGAACAGTGAGAGACAGAACGACAGAAGTTATACATTTATTTGCATTTTACTTGGCAAAACCCTTGTTGGCGATCACAGAGAGGAAGGTCTGACCTGTAGTCTCCACCAGGTTTCCTCACATCTCAGGAGGGATTTTGTCTTACTCCTATTTGCAGATCCTCTCTAAGTTATTAAGGTGGTGTTTCCCAACCAGTGTGCCTCCAGCTAATGCCAAACTACAACTCCCAGCATGCCCAGGCAGCCTTTGGCTATGGTGGAGAGTTTGGAATCTGATTAATGGTTTCTGTAGACTGATGTCTGTCCCTCAGTAAAAGAAAAGGGAAATTAGGGACATTTTGGGTTAGGACACTACTAGAGTGGGGACTAATTTTAGATAAGATCCACATTCTAAGATCTTCTGTCAGGTGAAGGTCCAAGCTGAACACTAGAGGCACTAGGAATGATTGTAGGGCGGCTACATCCAGGGACTCACAAGTGACGTCTTCTCTGGTCGGAATCATTAACTTTCCCTTTTGTTCTCCATCCAGCCCAGACCGCCATTAGGCTAGGTTTCCACTTGGTTTTTTGAAAACTGTCACTGCAGTTTTTGAGCCAAAGTCAGAAGTGGATCCATAAGGGAGGTGAAGTGTTAGTCCTTCCTTTATATTTCCCATTCCTTTTGAATACATATCTGGCTTTGGCTCAAAAACTGCAGAGGCAGTTTTCCAAAAACTGCCAGAAAAAAAACCAAGTGGAAACCTAGCCTTACAATTTCTTCCAAAACTGGAGTGACATCTCCATAGCAACCCATCAGCTTTCATATCCAACAAGCTCTGGCAAAATGAAAGCTGAGCCGTGATTGGTCACTATGGGCAGATCACTTGTTTTGTCTTGGACAGACTGATCAAAATGTAATTGCAGTATGGGGGCAATGTGAGGAGATATTGTGAGGGGGCAATGTGAGAGGATGAAGGGGAATAGCTGGGGCAATGTGTGGAGGAAATGGCTGGGGGAAATAGGAGAGATTTATCCAAACCTGTACAAAGGAAATGTTGCCCTCACATTACCCCCACACATTGCACCCACACATTGCCCCCACACATTACCCACTCACGTTGCCCCCACACATTACCCCCACACATTGCCCACTCATATTGGCCCCACACATTGCCCCCACACATTACCCCCACACATTGCCCACTCATATTGGCCCCACACATTGCCCCCACACATTGCCCCCACACATTGCCCCACACATTAGGGGAGATTTATCAAAACATGTCATTGCCCCCACACATTGCCCCCACACATTGCCCCTACACATTAGAGGAGATTTATCAAAACCTGTCTAGAGGAAAAGTTGCCCAGTTGCTTTTAGCAACCAATCAGATCTCTTCTTTCATTTCGCAGAGGCCTTATGAAAATGAAAGAAGTGAACTGATTGGTTGCTAAAAGCAACTGGGCAACGTTTCCTCTGGACAGGTTTTGATAAATCTCCTCTAATGTGTGGCGGAAATGGCTGGGGGGCAATGTGTGGGGGAAATGTGTAGGGGCAATGTGAGGGGGCAATGTGTCAGGGTAATGTGTGGGGGCAATGGAATTGTGCTGGAATGAGGAGTATAAAATGTTTGTCGGCAGATTCTGTGAAGATGAGTTGTGGCTGGAGAAGTCTTCATGATAGTCCAGACCAGATAAAGAAGAGAAATAAAAGCGACTGACTCTGGTCAGAGAAGAAGAAGATTTCACCTGTGAGTCCTTACATGAAGCTGTGATCATTAATATGGTCTGCAGAGCCTGTGTACAGTGGGTATCTTCTACTATATGGTCACTGTATGTGGGAATATCAATCTTTCTATAGTAGATTTTATTGGACACAATACACAGCACGAGCCCCATGTGACGGAGGAGATGATACATATCACACATCATCATCTTCTCTCCAGTAATTCTATATCTTATCTTACAGCTCAGTGTAAGCGTCCTGCGGGGGAGGGGATCAAACCTGGAGGAAAGGAGTTTTATGATAAGTATGAATCTCTAGACGTGACATGTGACACTGGATATCGTCTATCATCATCATCATCACCACGTATCCATTGTATAAACCCCGACACAGATAATGAGTGGAGTCCTCCCCCACAGTGTATCGGTGAGTGATTGTTATCATCCCCATATATACAATGTATAAACCCCGGCACAGATAATGAGTGGAGTCCTCCCCCACAGTGTATCGGTGAGTGATTGTTATCATTCCCATATATACAATGTATATACCCCGGCAGAGATAATGAGTGGAGTCCTCTCCCACAGTGTATCGGTGAGTGATTGTTATCATCCCCATATATACAATGTATATACCCCGGCACAGATAATGAGTGGAGTCCTCTCCCACAGTGTATCGGTGAGTGATTGTTATCATCCCCATATATACAATGTATAAACCCCGGCAGAGATAATGAGTGGAGTCCTCCCCCACAGTGTATCGGTGAGTGATTGTTATCATCCCCATATATACAATATATAAACCCCGGCACAGATAATGAGTGGAGTCCTCTCCCACAGTGTATCGGTGAGTGATTGTTATCATCCCCATATATACAATGTATAAACCCTGGCACAGATAATGAGTGGAGTCCTCCCCCACAGTGTATCGGTGAGTGATTGTTATCATCCCCATATATACAATATATAAACCCCGGCACAGATAATGAGTGGAGTCCTCTCCCACAGTGTATCGGTGAGTGATTGTTATCATCCCCATATATACAATATATAAACCCCGGCACAAATAATGAATGGAATCCTCCCCCACAGTGTATCGGTGAGTGATTGTTATCATCCCCATATATACAATGTACATACCCCGTCACAGATAATGAGTGGAGTCCTCCCCCACAGTGTATCGGTGAGTGATTGTCATCATCCCCATATATACAATGTATAAACCCCGACACAAATAATGAATGGAATCCTCCCCCACAGTGTATCGGTGAGTGATTGTCATCACTGCAGTAATATTACTCTAAGGTTATCATCATCTCTAATTTTTACATAAATAAAAATAAGAACTAAGGATTTCTTTTGCACTTTTTCTATAATTAAAAACTCACAAAATAGACAAAAAAAAAGTTTGAAAACATCTGGCAACTATCAAAATACAAAAAAAACAAAAAAGGCTTATTAAATGTTCAAAATACCAGGAAAAAATTCTGATTATTTGAGACTTATTTTGGCTGTGAAAACTGATTTTTTTTTAAACGGCTCAGAATAAGTATGTGTACGTGCACATGGCCTAAGTCTCCTCAAATCATTTGGGCACTTTTCATAAAGGAGTCTTCTACCCATTTGAAGAGAAACCACTTAGAGTATCTAGCACTGGATCTATGTACTTATTGATGTCCGCCAATAAAAGACAAGAGAAAAAGGGAGATTTGGGACACAATGAAAATGATTAATTTTGGGTTACAATACTACTAGAGTGGAGGAATTAACTATTTATAGATAAAAAGTGGGAATAACAGTCCTCCAATATGATTGTGGAAAGTATTAAATACAGAAATAAATGTTAAATATATATATAATAATTAGAATCTAATATATATGGAGAAAAAGATTGGATTGCAGGGCCCTTGCAAATCCAAAAATGAACCTATAGTCTCTGTTCCCCCTACAAATAATACTAAAAAGTTTTCAAAAAGAAAAACGCAAAGAAAATATTCATCAAATTTGTAACAAATAATGCATAATAAAAGTGCCAGCATTTGTGTCCATATGTTTTCAACAGCCACAATTGTCTTTAGGCTAGATTTCCACTCCCCAAAAATACACCAGTTCTGCCGCACAGCATTTTTTTTAATTTGTGAAAAAACGCAGCGGCCATTTGTTACCTGTCCCACAGAGCAGGGGATCAGTAGGATATACACCTACTCCCAGACACATCCCACTTGGACTATTTGAGGAATTATTTATTTTTATTCAAGTATTTAGTTTACTTGGAGGTATAAATACATTCTATAGTGGGAAGGGGTTATGGGAAGTTTCACATTTAAGATAAGGGATGGAGGCTTTAAGGCAGCCCCATAAACACCCCTTCAATGTCCCAGAGCATAAGTAGATAACCAAATCCTACATTACTAGTGATGAATGGTAAGGGACATTTTCAATTTAGCGATATTTCACGAATATATGGACGAATATTCGTCCTATGTTTGCAAAATTTGCATATTTGCAAAAAAATAAAAAATATTCGTCATTATATATATATATATATATATATATATATATATATATATCACTATATTCTAAATATTCGCGAAGTGCTGATATTTGCAGGAAAAATGTGCATTTCGAATATTCAAGCTCAACACTATATATTACTTCATTAGCAACTGTGGAGGAAGGAATTAAAGAGCAATAAATAAAATATCTTCTCTTTAGGGTTTCTATTTCCTTAAATTTCCTTTCTCCTAACCACACATAAGATGGAAATTTAAATTGTACATTTATGTAAAGGGAGGGGAGAATTATTTAACAATTCACAATTTAAAGAATTATAAGACCAGGAATGGCGGTTTTGGTCAAGTATGTGGTAGAATATGTAGCACAAATTTTTAAGGGAGGAACACTTAAAGCATTACTGTCGTTAGAAACAACTTTTTCCATTTAATACTTTCTTAAAAACTAAGCATTTTCGGGGCGTAGCTTGCTATGGTGGTGTGAGGACGTGTGTTTGGAGGAGCTCCGGTCCTGCACCCCTGAATCTGAGGAGACCCTGCACTCTGTTGATGGGGCACAGCAGAAAAAAGTCCAGGAAGGGGACCCTGACCCGTCCAGCTTCCCCCCAGCGAGACTTATCTGGTTATTTCACCCGCTCCTGGCCGTGCCGCAGCTCCTCGTTGCCCCCGGTCAAAATGGCGGCTTCCTCCTCTGATGGGCCTCTACCTGCTGTGCGGCCCGGGGCGGACCGCACTCTCCACTGGACACTCACCTGCCACTCCTAATGGCCTCCGGTCAGCTGCCAGAGGTCTCCGGATCCTCGCTTCCTCCCTCCCCGCTGCCTACCACAGGTCTCGCTGTACTGCAGCCTCCTGCCGACTCCTCTGAAGGGCTATGTGCTGCAGATGCCAGGATCGCTCCCTCTCCGCTGCTGCCGAAGCTCCACGGGGCTGCTGCACTCCTGAGGTGAGCCGCTTGCCATTAACACACTGTGCCTCTTCCCCTCTGATGCCTCCGGCACCCGTTGTTCCTGCCAGCCATGCATCTCCTCCTGCCCCTGCCTTTGAGTCACCAGGGGATAGTCACTGGCCCAGCCGGCCTCCATGTGTTTTAGTCCCTGGGCCCCCTGAGGCGCCTGTACCGTGCCACCTGCTCTCACCCTCTGAGTGGCCCCCTGCTCATGGACATTTCCCCTCACCTGTGCTGACTTTTTATGCGGTACCCTCTCCCAATCCTGCGGCACCAGTGGTCCTGGCACCCCCCTCCCCGCAGTGGTCCCCCCTCACCTCAAGCGGGGGGACGCCCTGAGTTGGAGTCTCATGTACTGCTGGACCCCCCCCCCACTGAGCCTGAGGGGCACCCCACCTGTTTTTCATCCCTCCGCATCTGTCTCGCCGCCACCACCTCCATTCCAGACGGAGCCAACCTGTGCTGTCTCTTCGGTTGGAGAGATGGACCGTCCAATCACTCTTGCGGAATTACGTTCTTTGTTGACTTCATTACCTACCAGACAGGATTTCTCATCTATGGCTAAACAAATGGTGGCTGAATGCAAACAAGAATTTGCTCAACTCCGTTCAGAAGTGTCTACCTTGTCATCTAGAGTGGACACGGTGGTTTCAGCCCAAGATTCCTCTGCTGCCTCGCTTCATGCTCTACAGGACACGGTGCAGAAACACAGTAACCAGCTGTTCATCTTACAACAACATTTGGACGATGTGGAGAACCGCAATAGGCGCAACAATATCCACCTTTGTGGCCTCCCTGAAAGAGTGGGCCCTGATGACCTGTATCCTGCTTTGCTGTCAATTTTCAATGACCTGCTGGAGCGACCTGCAGATGCCCATATCGAATTGGATAGGGCCCATAGAGCCCTTCACCCTCCTCATCCTGATGATCGCCGCCCCCAGGATGTTATCTGCAGGGTCCATTTCTATGCCATTAAAGAGGACATTTTCCGTGCTGCCCGCACTCGCCGCCGGATTCTCTTCAAGATGTTGAGGTGCAACTCTACCCTGACCTGTCCCGCCATACTTTGGCTCAGCGTGCAGCTCTCAAGCCGCTGTTGGACGTACTTAGAGAAAAAGGCCTCATTTACCTCTGGGGCTTTCCATTCGCCCTCATGGTGCAGAAGGATGGCAAGACTTCTACTCTTCGCTCCCAAGATGATCTCCCAGGACTCTTACGAGACTTGGACTTGCCATCAGTCACCTTGCCTGACTGGCCCATGCTTGCCCCCCTTGCTCCCAAGCGGCCCATTCACCAGTCTCCCCAGAAGTCCCCTAAACAGGCCCGTTCTGAACTTCCACCGCGGGGTCCCCGCCGCCAGAGGTTGATTACGCGCTGGGAAACTGTCCCCTCTTCCTCCCGAGCCGGGCTTTCCTCTGCTACCTGATTGTTGTAATGTTATACTGATGATCGTTGTTTTCATCTTTTGTTTTGCAGATTTTGCCTGACTTCTGCTGGTTTATCAAGTGTTTCTTTCTCCCTCCTTCCTTGCCTGATGCCCTATTTTACATTCTACTTTTTCCTTTCGCTCTCATCGTCTCTAATGAATGGTTTCCTCATCATGCATATTTCTTTAGCTTCTCGTGGGGGTGTAGACCCCAGACTCCCCTCTGCTTGCTTGCTTCTACTTCCCTCCCTTAGGGTGGTGACTCCGTCAGGTTCTTTACCCGGTGTCTGTCTCCTTGGTCATTGACCACTTCTTGGTTATTCTGAGCTGCAGCGGTGTATCTGCTGCTTTCTCTGTGTTTCTCCCCTTTCATCTTTTCTTCTACTTTTGGCTTTTTTGTGGTCTTTTTTCTCCTTTTCTGCTGGTTTCTTCCTTTCTATCTCTCTTTCTTTTTTCTATCCTTTTTTGGTCCTCTCTCCCCTTTCCTACTCCCCTCCCTCTTTCTTGGGCGCCTGGCTGGGGTGAACTACTCCGCATCGTCCTCCTATGGCGGGGCTCCACATAGCCTCCTTCAATGTGAAAGGCTTCAACTCCCCTGCAAAGTGAACACAGATACTGCACCATCTCCACAGGCGTAAAGTCCACATCGCTTGCTTTCAGGAAACCCATTTCAAGGTTGGTCATACCCCTGCCCTTAAGAATAGACATTACCTGATATGGTTCTGTGCTAATAATCCAGACATGTGAGCTAAGGGGGTTGCTATCGCTATCCATAAATCCCTAGTCCACCAGGTTCTAAATGTTTGTTTGGACCCACGGGCCCGTCACATAGTTTTATCCTTTTCCCTGGGGGGTTCCACACTCACTATAGTTAATGCTTATGCTCCCAATCAAGGTCAGGTGGACTTCCTGGTCGACCTTGTCGACTCTGTCTTGCCCGTGGTCTCGGGGACTGTGGTCCTATGTGGGAATTTCAATTTGACTCTGGACCCTACCCTGGACAATTTCACGGGTCGCTCCGGTATATCTTATGCTGCTATTAAACATGTGAAGAGGGCCCTAGCTCTCCTACAGCTGTCTGATGCTTGGTGGCTCCAGCACCCCTCAGACAGAGATTACAGTTTTTTCTCTCCCCCACATGGGTCCTACAGTCGTCTGGACTATATACTGGTCCAACATAGTGCCTTGCCATGGGTCGTGTCCACGTCCATTGGCAATATTTTGTGGTCTGACCATGCCCCAATTTTTTGCACTCTCCATCTTCCCTCACAGACTCGCTCTGCCTTGTCGTGGAGACTGAATGAATCCCTGCTCCTGGACCTGTTATGTCTAGCGGATCTGACCGCGACTGTGTCCTCCTTTCTAGTTGACCACCAGTCTGACTCCACGGCCCCTTACTATCAATGGGAAGCCCTCAAATGTGTCCTTCGGGGGGTTCTCATTAAGCATGGCTCCCGCCTGAAAAAGGGCCAGGCCCAGGCCCTCCGTGATGCTCTACACCGGGTCTCCTCTCTGGAATTGTCCCATAAACACTCCCTCTCCCTCTCAGTTCTACGGGAATTTCAGCTTTCTAGGCTCGAGGTTAAGCGCTTGCTAGAAGAATCTTGGGGTCGTTGGCTCCAAATGGGTCGCAGTTAGTTCTACGAGTACGGGAACAAGAGTGGTCGCATGCTGGCCAGGGCGCTACCCACCCGTCTGACCCAAACCCATATCCCCTGTATTCGCTCTTGCGCTGGCTCGGTGGTCCATTCAACCCCAGATATCGTTTCCACTTTCCACACCTTTTTCTCTGATCTATACAATCTACCTTATCGTTCCTCCTCTTCCTCACCCTCACCCTTCCCTACTGTTCCCCGGACGCCTTGGAGAGGATGGAAGCCCCCTTCTCTGAGGAGGAATTGGCCCTAGTCATTAAAGACCTCCCGAGTGGGAAGAGCCCTGGCCCTGATGGGTATACGGACAAGTTTTACAAAACCCTCATGGACTCCCTGTCCCCGCTCATGCTGCGAGCTTACAATTCTATCTCTCCCTCCACTCCCATCCTGGCCCCCTCCATGTTAGCCCATATAGTGGTCCTGCCCAAGCCGTGTAAAGACCCCCAATTGTGTGGGAGCTACCACCCTATTTCCCTTTTAAACGTAGGCCTAAAAATCTATTCTAAATTACTGGCAGTCCGCCTTAATTCCATCCTTCCTTCCCTGATACATCTTGATCAGGTGGGTTTTGTGCCCGGGAGGGAAGCCAGAGATAACACCATTAAGACTATTGACCTTATCCACTATGCTAATACTGCTAAGTTACCCTTGATGGTGCTTTCTCTTGATGCCGAGAAGGCGTTTGATTGAATCTTCTGGCCCTCCCTGGCGCAAACCTTACAACACGCTGGCCTAGGCCCCAACTTTGTAGCTAAGGTCTTTGCCCTCTATGACTCTCCGCTTAAAAATGAATGGCTCCCTGTCGGATCCCTTCCCTATTCATAATGGTACCCGTCAGGGGTGCCCCCTTTCCCCTCTGCTGTAATTCCTGGTGATGGAGCATCTTTTGGCTGGAATAAGAGCAGATCCCGATATCCGGGGGGTCACTCTCTGTGACACTGAATACAAATGCTCTGCTTTTGCTAATGATCTTTTAGTCTATCTTACAGACCCTGTGGTATTGCTGCCAAATCTCATGGCCTGACTTCGGGACTTTGGCACTTGGTCTAACTTCAAAGTTAACTATTCTAAATCTAAGGCACTGGGTATCTCCTTACCGGGACGTGCAGTGGAATCCTTACGTTTAGCCTTTCCCTTTACCTGCTTTACCTGGCCTCCTCAGGGCATCACTTACTTAGGCACCAGGATGCCCTCCGACCTCTCTCAACTGTTCTCCCTCAACTTTTCTCCCTTGTTGGCACAGTTTCGTGCAGACTTGACCTCCTGGGATAGACGGGAGTTCTCTTGGTTTGGTCGGATGGCATCCTGAAAATGAACCTTCTGCCCCGCCTATTATATCTCCTGCAGACCATCCCCATCCTCATCCCTTCATCCTTCTGGCGACTTGTACAGCGTTGCTTTGGGTTGTTTGTCTGGTCATCGACACGTCCCCGATTAAATCGCGTTCTCCTTTCTAGGCCAAAATTGTCTAGGGGAGCGGGTCTACCTGACTGCCGATTATATTATTTAGCATGTGCGCATGCTCGTGTCCTTGACTGGTCACACAACCCTGGCTCCAAACTGTGGGTTCGCCTGGCCCAAGACATTTGCCCCAAAGCCCTGGCCACCCTGCCTTGGACCTGGTCCCCGACTCACTCCCCTTGCCCTACTTCTTACTCCACCCGTCATACTCTTGCCTCCTTACATTCTGCCGGAACGGGTGGTTGTCTATTTGACCGTCAGGGTCCCCTTCTCCCAGTGACCGACCACCCAGATTTCCCGCCCGGGGCTTCCTCTGAGGGTCCCTTTCTTGCTGCTTCTAGATCTCACCCCTTGTGCTTTTACCATGTCCTAGCCGGGCGCCAGCTTAAGTCCTTGGACACCCTGATGACTGAGAGGCCGTCCTCTCGTCGGGCCCCTTTGCTTACCTTCAGTTGCGCCATTTTTACTCCTCTCGCCATTCGAACATCTATGCATTGCCTCCTCGTACCCTAGGCACATCTCTATTTTGTATGACTTGTTGCTGTCCTCTAGATCCCTATCCCTCCCGGCATATTGTCGTGCATGGGAAAAAGAGCTGGGAAAAACATTTACCCCGGAAGATTGGGCGAGATGTTTCTACCTCACCCACAAGTCGGCAATTGCCACCAAAGCTCAGGAAACATGCTACAAAATCATGTCTCGCTGGTACCGGGTGCTGGCGACTCTTCAACGCTGGTATCCTTCAGTTCCGGAGACTTGTTGGCGGTGCGGAACTGCTGTGGGTACGATGACGCATATATGGTGGGATTGCCCTGCGCTTGCTTCTTTTTGGCGTTCGGTTTTGCAAGTCATCCAAGAGGTGTCCGGAGTTCATATCCCTTCTACTCCTGAAGCAGTTTTGCTTTTTATGTTTCCCATGGTGCAAGCTCGTTATAAATGGTCCTTGGCGTGAAATTTACTTCAGGCGGCGAAAACGGTCATTCCTCGGAAGTGGAAGTCTGCAAACCCTCCTTCCTTGGAGGAATGGTTTGCAGAGGTCGCACATGTCCAGCACATGGAGGCACTCATATCTGTCCTCCCTGCAGACGCAGTCCGCACGGAAACCACCTGGCTCCCCTTGTCGCAGTTATGCTCCTCTGATAGATACCGGTCCCTGTCATAATTCCTGTGGGTTTGTATGGTTGTATTACTCCTCCAGGGTTTCCCCCTCTTGCTCTAGTGGCTTCCCACCAGCCGGGGTCCCTCTCTATGACCTCTTACTATTGCCCCTCCTTTCTTTTTCTCCTTCTGCTCTCCTTTTCCTATTCTTTGTCGTGTTCTTTCTTTTTGGTCTCTGACTCTCTTGGCAATGTGTAAATTTCTTTTTGCATTTTTTGATATACTGGAGCGGCCCTTCACACGACTGATATATAGTCGGCTCGCCTTTACTATACCGGGTTTATTTATGATCCCTGTTGT
This sequence comes from Hyla sarda, assembly GCF_029499605.1. Taxonomy (NCBI): domain Eukaryota; kingdom Metazoa; phylum Chordata; class Amphibia; order Anura; family Hylidae; genus Hyla; species Hyla sarda. The sequence goes on from NC_079189.1 coordinate 617,504,260, forward strand.
CCGTTTATGTCGCTCTTACTACAGTTTTCATTGCCTTCTCCTTATATTCCATACCATATGTTGTGTTATACGCTGCTCTGATTTGGTGTTACTGTTTTTGTCCTATCAGGGCCTCCCAGGGCTCTTGGACCATTGTTTGTCTGCACCTTTCCTTGCACACCTTGATTGTGTATTGTTTTCTCTGTATTTATCACATTTTGAATGTGAAAAAAAAACTAAGCATTTTCCTAATAAACTTCATTAAAAATGGCCACTATGGGTCTCTGTCTCTTAAATTCAGAAGCCTGAAAATCCAGCTAAATCATTATTTATATGCAAAAGGGGTTCTCTTTGGTCATTTTATGAACTTATTTATTGTGTAAGTTTATCCTTCATAAAAGATAGAGATAGGCATAAGGCTATTCTTCATATAAGATAGAAATAGGTATAAGGCTATCCTTCATATAAGACAGAGATAGACATAAGGCTATCCTTCATAAAAGATAGAGATAAGCATAAGGCTATCCTTCATATAAGATAGGAATAGGTATAAGGCTATCCTTCATATAAGATAGGAATAGGTATAAGGCTATCCTTCATAAAAGATAGAGATAAGCATAAGGCTATCCTTCATATAAGATAGGAATAGGTATAAGGCTATTCCTCATACTAGATAGGGAAAGGCATAAGGCTATCCTTCATAAAAGATAGGGATAGGTATAAGGCTATTCCTCATACTAGATAGGGAAAGGCATAAGGCTATCCTTCATATAAGATAGGGATAGGTATAAGGCTATTCCTCATACTAGATAGGGAAAGGCATAAGGCTATCCTTCATAAAAGATAGAGATGGGCATAAGGATATCCTCCATATAAGATAGGGATACACATAAGGCTATTTTTCCCATAAGATAAAGATAGCAAACTTCAGATGGGCCCAGACATGTACTTGCTTAAGCAGGGGGACATGTCTGGCACTGCATGATTTGAGTCCCTGGCAGTGTAGTGTGTTACTGATGGTAGCCTTTGTTACTTTGGATCCAGCTCATTCACTAGGTCCCCCGTGTGGTTCTGGGATTTTTGCTCACCGTTCTTGTGATCGTTTTGACAGGGTGAGATCTTGTGTGGAGCCAAAGATCGAGGGAGATTATCAGTGGTCTTGTATATCTTGCTCCCAATTGCTCCCACAGTTGATTTATTCACACCAAACTGCTTTTCTATGGCAGATTCAGTCCTCCCAGCCTGGTGCAGGTCTACAATTTTGTTTCTGGTGTCCTTCGCCAGCTCTTTGGTCTTGGCCATCGTGGAGTTTGGAGTGTGACTGTTTGAGGTTGTGGACAGATGTCTTTTATACTGATAGCAAGTTCAAACAGGAGCCATTAATACAGGTAACGAGTGGAGGACAGACGAGACTCTTAAAGAAGAAGTTACAGGTCTGTGAGAGGCAGAAATCTTACTTGTTTGTAGGTGACCAAATACTTATTTTCCACCATAATTTGCAAATAAATTCTTTAAAAATCAGACAATGTGATTTTATGTTTTTTTCTCATAGTTGAGGTTATAACCTATGATGACAATTACAGCCTATCATCTTTTTAAGTGGGAGAACTTGCACAATTGGTGGCTGACTAAATACTTTTTTTGCCCCACTGTATAAGGCTATCCTTCATATAAGATAGGGATAGACATAAGGCTATCCTTCATATAAAATAGGGGTAGATGTAAGGCTATCCTTCATATAAGATAGGGATAGGTATAAGGCTATCCTTCATATAAGATAGGGATAGGCATAATGCTATCCTTCATATAAAATTGGGGTAGATGTAAGGCTATCCTTCATATAAGATAGGGATAGGTATAAGGCTATTCTTCATATAAGATAGAGATAAACATAAGGCTATCCTTCATATAGGATAGGAATAGGCATAAGGCTATAATTTATATAAGATAAGGATAGGCATAAGGCTATCCTTCATATAAGATAGGGAGAGGCATAAGGCTATGCTTCATATATGATAGGGATAGGTATTATTTTATTCTTCATATAAGATATAAATAGGCAGAAGACTATCCTTTATATAAGATAGGGATAGGTATAAGGCTATCCTTCATATAAGATAGGGATAGACATAAGGCGGGATATGAGGATGGGATATAAGATTGTGATATGAGGTTGGATATGGGGAAGGGATATGAAAATGGGATATGAGGTCGGGACATGAGGACAGAATATGAGAACGGATATGAGAATGGGATATGAGAACGGGATATGAGGACAGAATATGACAGGGTTTGGGGACAGGATATGAGGTAATATGGGTACAGGATATGGGGACGGGATATGAGGTTGTGATATGAGGTCGGGATATGGGGACAGGATATGGGGAAGGGATACGAGGTTGGGTTATGGGGACGGGATATGAGGTCGGGACATGAGGATGGGATATAAGGAAGAAATATCAGGCCAGCATATGAGGACGGATATGAGGACAGAATATGACGAGATTTGAGGACAAGATATGAGGTTGTAATATGGGTGTAACACTCACGTTTCTGAAGACAGGAACTCCGGTGTATGTGGATCCACTGGACCTGTGTGGCAGATGACTCGGACCATACCATGGAGCGGAGTCTAAGGTGCCGCTGGTCTTCACCAGAGCCCGCCGCAAAGCAGGATGGGCTTGCAGCTGCAGGCCGCTGCAGGCTACCCCTGGCACGGCTCGACCACACAGGCGGCTGAGGAGATGCGAGGCACAGGAGGGATGAGACAACTCGTAGTCAGGATAGCAGTAGGTCAGGGCAGGCGGCACAGTAGCGTAGTCGGAAGGTAGCAGGAGTTCAGTAGGCAGGCGGCAGAGGAGCAAGGTTAAGTCACAAGAGCAGGAGATCTGGTACCCGGCAATACAATGGAACGCTTTCTCTAGGGCACAAGGCAACAAAGATCCGGCAGAGAAGTGAGGAGGGTGGAGGAATTTATAAATAAGCAACAGGTGGTAACACTAATGAGCGTACTGGCCCTTTAAATCTTAAAGCTCTGGCGCGCGCGCGCCCTAAGGGACGGGGACACGTGCGCTGGAGCAGAGAGGTGGAGGCAGAGGCAGGAGAAACACCCGGAGAGTGACGGACTGGGGCTCGCATGCGGGTGCGTTCCATAATGCGAGTCCCAGCCCCTTCGGCAGCAGAAGGTAAGGGGACCATGCGCTCACGCCCAGCATGTGAGGCCGGAGCGCATAGCGTAACAATGGGTACGGGATATGAGGTCGGGACATGCGGACACAATATGAGGGGGCGTGGCCTGGCTGCTGGACTAGATGGCCGCACTGTAGTGGAGCTCCTCTGCACTGAGCCCTTTTGAGTGACTTCTCAGCGACACCGGCCCCACACCCACAGCCGTGGGAAACATTGCCCGACATGCCGGCACACAGAAAAAAGGGCAACAAGCATGTGGCGCTGGCTAAATTTTACTTTACTGAGCGGCGATCAGCCGCATAAGATGGCGCTGGCGGCCTCACAGACATGGAGCTGCGCTCACCACAGCCTGCGCGTGCCTCTCCTGCTGCACATAGAAGATCATCCTCGGACCCAGAGCTACGTGGTCCGCTCCTCCAGCTTACCTCTGAGCCACCGATGCCTGCACCATCCTCCCCGAGCGCCTTGCAGCACTACAGCTCCCAGGTACAGTCACCTCTCCCTGCACACGGGCCTCCCTCCCCCTACATAGCAGGGAGAACTCCTCCTCACAGCCCCATGTTGCAGCAGCGGCAGCACAGCTCTTCCCTACCCACGTCTAAGGTGCCTGCTGACTGGAGCTCTGCCCCTGCATTCCCCACTGCTGAGGAAGATGAGCTGCAGCTATTTCCTGTCACTAATACGGCAGTGACAGATACTCAAATGAAATCTATGCTGCTCACTTTGCAGAAATCCTTCAGGAAGGACATTTTAACTATGATTAACCCCTTGCAAGCCACAGTGGAGGACCTGGGGGCTAGAGTTGACCACATTGAGGTGAAATTTGGAGTTTGCTGCTTCTCATAACAAAATTATAGACTCTCACAATACCGCGGAAGATGACATTGCCGCGCTTAAAGCAAACGTCGCCGATTTAGAGGACCGCAGCAGACGCAATAACATTAAACTCTGTGGCATACCTGAATCGGTGGCGGCTGCTGATATACCGTCCTATGTCCGATCTCTCATGAAAGCTGCGCTGCCCACTTGCTCCCCACAAGAGCTTGAGATTGATCGGGCGCACCGCATACCTCGCCCTAAGCACCTGGACGAATCTGTTCCTAGGGATGTTCTAGCAAGGGTGCATTTCTTCACCGTAAAGGAGAGACTAATGAACTTTGCCCGCACAAATGGCGGTCTTCCGGCCCCATACCACCAGGTGGCTATTTATACTGATCTCTCTGCGGCCACCTTACAGCTCTGCCGGGCTTTACAACCGGTTACCTCTACGCTTCGGTCAGCTAACATCCAATACCGCTGGGGTTTTCCGGTTCGTCTCCTCATTCGCCACGAAGACAAGACCCATGTGATCCGCTCACCTGAAGAGGGTGAAGATCTTCTGTGATCATTGCACCTCTCCGTGGACGCTCAAAAAGGACCACCTCGATCGTCGCCTCGCAGAATGCGGGAGGACTGGTCCTCTAATCGCTGACTCTGGACTACCAGGTCTACACTCTTTTAAGGGCTATCTAGCTCACCACTCTGGTCTGGCTTCGGCATGGACATTACCCCCACCCAGGAAGATAGGCTTTGGCCTTCACCTGCAGTATCCTTTACTATTTCTGCAAATTTTTTGGTTCGCAATGTTGAGTGTAGTTTTATGTTTTGTGAAACTGTGCAGTAATTTTTTGTCTTTTGTGCATTGTTCATTTAATTTTGACCCGAGCGTGTTGGCTGAGAGGCGCTTGTGGTCTTCCCCTTACATACCATCCTTAATTATTATACTGTTCATCTTGTTGCTTTTTGGTACTTAAACTGGTTAGTATTAAAGGGGTACTCCAGTGCATCCAAAGGATGGGGGATAAGATGCCTGATCGTGGGAGTCCCGCAGCTGGGGACCCCCGTGATCTTGCACGCGGCACCCCGTTTGTAATCAGTCCCCGGAGTGTGTTCGCTCCGGATCTGATTACCAGCAACCACAGGGCCCCCTTGTGACGTGATGCTCCGCCCCTCAATGCAAGCCTACGGGAGTGGGCGTGACAGCTATCACGCCCCCCCCCCCCCCCCCCGTAGGCTTGCATTGAGGGCCGTCGGCCCTGTGGTCACCGGTAATCAGACCCAGAGCGAAGACACTCCGGGGACTGATTACAAACGGGGTGCCGCGTGCAAGATCACGGGGGTCCCCAGCGGCGGGACTCCCATGATCAGGCATCTTATCCCCTATCATTTGGATAGGGAATAAGATGTCTAAGCACCGGAGTACCCTTTTAACGTCAATGGTCTGAATAGCCCACATAAACGTGCATTTTTGTGGAGAGAGGCTTTAGCGCTGGGAGCTGATCTACTATGCGCCCAAAAAACTCACATTTTAGATAAAGACGCTTTTAGGATAAAACACCCATTCTTCCCGCACATTTTTCATTCACATCGTATGACAAAATCTAGAGGGGTGTTGCTGGTGGTTAGGAACACTGTGGCCTTCACCCTGATTGAGCAAGTTTGTGATCCCAGCGATATATCATTCTTTCCTGCATAATCAACAACACCCTGTACACATTAGTAGCATTGCATGCACCTAATATGGGGGCAGCATCGCTTTTTGCGTAGTACTCTAAAACTCGTTAATCGCATTAAAAAAGGTCCACTTATCATATGTGGAAACTTTAATCTGGTCGTAGACCCTTCTCTGGACTCCACATCCACCGCACGCTTATCACCTCCTTCTTTAGCTCACTTTCTCTGGTCTGAAGAACTATATGACACATGGCATATACAACACCCTGATGAGAGGGACTTCACCCATCACTCTTTAACTCACAACACATACTCTCGTTTGGACATGTTCCTGGTGGAGCGGCCCCTGCTCGCTGCTTTAGTGGCTTCTTCTATTGAAGTCATATCGTAGTCTGACCATGCGGCCATATCTCTGTCCTTAAATGATAATTCTGACGCCTCTCCTGTGTACCTCTGGAGGGAAAGCCCTTTTTTGTTATCCCACCCAGAGCATGTCCAGAAACTACAAAAAGATCTCACTGATTTATTTTCTACTAATTCACTTCCAGGAGTGGATGCCTTTAACCTCTGGAATTGTCATAAAGCATTTATTAGAGATTTTTTTTAATAAATATGGTTCTATCAGTAAAAGACAGAGACCCACTTCTGATCGAGGTTCTAGATAAGCTGCGAATACTAGAAGCGCAAAATAAGTCCCAGTCCACACCTGCATTAGCTGCGCAGTTATCCTCACTCCGTCAAGACCTCAGAGGTCTGCTCCTGTTTCAGTATAAAAAAAACCTCAGGAGGACAAAAGCTAAATTTTATTCACAAAACGACAAATCAGGGAAACTGCTAGCATCATGTCTGAAAGCTAGGCAAGACCGCTCCCGCATTGCTCGTCTAGTGCACCCTATTTCTGGTTCTACCTTGTACACCCCCGAAGGCATAGCAGACTGCTTTCAAGCCTTTTATTCCTCCCTATACAACCTGCAAAATAGCGTCCCTACCCCCCCTTCCCTAGACACCTCCATCTGCTCCTTCCTCTCCAGCCTCCCACTGCCAAAGCTCACCGAGCACCAACTAGAGACCCTCAACGCCCCAATAACTTTACCTGAAGTGGTGAAAACGATAGAATCCTTCCCCTCTCAAAAAGCCCCAGGACCCGACGGGTTTATTAATTTATATTATAAAACCTTTAGTGATACCTTATCGCCATACCTGTGGGATTTTTGCCAGGCTGCCCTCAATGGGGGCTCCTTTTCAAAAGAAAACTTGCAAGCTTTAATAGTAACACTTCCCAAACTCGGGAAATCCCAGGAACTCCCTCAGAACTATAGGCCAATCTCATTGCTCAACCAGGATGCTACGATTTTTGCCAAGCTGATCGCCTCTAGATTAGCTACTGTGCTGCCCTCCTTGATCAACGCAGATCAGTCAGGTTTTGTACCAGGTCGACAGATGTCGGATAACACTAGACGCATATTAAATGTCTTCCGCCACATTGAGAGGACTGATACTCCTGCCCTGGTCCTTGCATTAGACGCCGAGAAGGCGTTTGACCAGCATCGCTGGTCGTACACCTCCTCGGTACTACTGAACACGGGTTTCACTGGCCCGATTATGCAAGCCATCGCCACACTGTATGCGAACCCCACGGCTAGAGTATTTGCCAATGGGGCACTATCTGTGTCGTTGAATATCACTAACGGCACTAGGCAGGGGTGCCCCCTCATCTTCATTTTATGTTTAGAGCCCCTCGCACATGTACTCAGAGTTCACACTGATATCTCGGAAGTCTGTATAGGTGAAAGACGGCACCTCATTTCATTATATGCAGATGACATCATCCTTACCCTCACTCAACCTCTTATATCTACTCCAGCTGCCCTAGACGTTATTCATAATTTCGGTAACCTTTCATGTTATCATCTAAATGCTTTAAAAACACAATCTCTACCTCTCTTTCTAGCTGACATGAGGATACAATCTCTCAGGCGGACATATTTCTTTGACTGGCGGGCTTCGGACATAAAATTAGCTTTCCCTCACAAACACTTGTACCATGCAAGTTCCGAACCTTTTCTAAAAACTATGGAGGAAGAAACTAACAGGCTAGCCCGTTATGAGATATCATGGGCCGGACGGGTGGCTACATTTAAAATGTTTTTGTTGCCGAAGCTCCTTTATTTGTATAGGACTCTACCCATTGCTATCCCCAACTCCTTCTCCGCTGCACAGGCGCTCCTGACCAAATTCGTCTGGGCGGGTAAGAAGCCTAGATTAGCGTCCTCTATATTGACTAAGGCAAGTTAAGCGGGGGGCTTGGGCCTACCGAACTTACATGGCTATTACATTGCCACCCTAGTCAGCTCGCTGCACAAGTGGTGGAAGGGGTGTCTGGATACACATTGAGTGCATATAGAACACACATGTACATCCCCTTATCATATTTCCGACGTTATGTTGTATCCTCTATGGGACACCATCTCGCCATTGCCATTACACAATCCCATCATTAAAGCATCGTACAATGCCTAGTTGAAATACTTAACAGCAGCTGCTGCTGAGGGGCCCGCCCATATTAACGCTATCCCCCTGACTTTTATTCAGGCCTCTATCCCTCAACTAGACATACAAAGGTGGAGCATTCGAGGCATCACTCAAGTCAAACACCTACTAGACTCGGGGCAGCTAATGACTTTCCAAGACCTACAATCTAAGTATAATGTTCACAAAAGGGATTTTTACATGTATTTACAAATCAGACATATCCTTACCGCTCTGACTCCTTCAGCTATCCGACCTCACATGGCGACGCTAGCTTTCCTGAACAGCAACATTAAAGTATTAGCGATGCTATACTCTACTTTCACACACTCTACTGAGTTTCAAAAGTCCCACCCGTTTCGCACTTGGGAAAGCTCGCTAGGGGTAGTCATAGAGGCACAGGAGTGGAAGCGAGCGTTCACAACAGCACACAGAGCTTTTCAATGTGTCTCCCATGTGGAGTCCCTGTCAAAAACCACCCTCCAATGGTATTACACACCTGAGAAACTAGCAAGTATATACCCAGACTCCTCCCCCTTGTGTTGGCGACACTGCGGACTCAGGGGACACCGTTTACATATCCTATGGGAATGTCCAGTGGTTTTTCCATATTGGTCGGCCTGCAGACTACTCATGGAAAGAGTATTACATTTTCAGATCACATGGTCCCCGCAATTTGTGTTGCTACTTCTTAATATGGAAACTATACCATCTGCATTGCGTGACCTGGTGAGTATTATCTGTATTGTTTCAAAAATCACACTCACTAGAGAATGGAAGTCCCAGCTGTCTCTTATATCACTGAAGTGGTACACAAATTGAATACTACATGCTTGTATAAAAAACTATAGCTTTAGGGAATGGCTCGTATTCTAAATTTGAAACTGGTTGGGCCAATTGGCTCTCCTCATCATATTCCACAGTTAATAAAATAGAACATTCACCCCCCCCCCTCCCATATTCCATGTTATCCACCATCCCGTTAACATACAATCCTGAGGTAACGATGTAGTCTCACGCCGGCAGAGGTGGAGACTGAGGTGTTCTGTTTCTACTTTAGCAGATGACCCGGGCTATTTTGGACCATTTATGACTTAAAATCAGCAGTATTGTGAACAATGCCTGATCTTATGTTGCTTGTTCTGACTGTTTAGTCACTCATTGGATGAGGGATGCTGCACTATCTTGTTTGTTTATTTTGAGTGGGTTTTTTTTCTCATTCTTTTGTGTTCTATGCAATGCCATTTATCTTTGTTATCCCCAGATGCCATTATATATTGACATTCGTTGCAGGCCCTAGTGGCCTCCATGAACATGGACCTATGTAAATGGTATAGACATGTTGTTGTTGTTCCTAGTTTTATTGTATGAAACTGTATTGAAATACAAAATCTTCAATAAAAATTATTGAAACAGAAGATGGAATATGAGGCCGGAATATGAAGATGGGATATGAGAACAGAATATGAGGATGAGGTATAAGGAAGGGATATGATGACGAGATATGAGGATGGGATATGAGGACAAGATATGAGGTCAGGATATGAAGTCGGGATATGAGGTTGAGCTATTAGGATGGGATATGAGGACAGTATATGAGGATGGGATATGAGGACAGTATATGAGGATGGGATATGAGGACAGTATATGAGGATGGGATATGAGGACAGTATATGAGGATGGGATATGAGGTTGAGATATTAGGATGGGATATGAGGACAGGATATGAGGATGGGATATGAGGATAGTATATGAGGATGGGATATGAGGACAGTATATGAGGATGGGATATGAGGACAGTATATGAGGATGGGATATGAGGACAGTATATGAAGATGGGATATGAGGACAGTATATGAGGATGGGATATGAGGACAGTATATGAGGATGGGATATGAGGACAGTATATGAGGATGGGATATGAGGACGGGATATGAGGATGGGATATGAGGATAGTATATGAGGATGGGATATGAGGTTGAGATATTAGAAAGGGATATGAGGATAGTATATGAGGATGGGATATGAGGTCAGGATATGAAGTCGGGATATGAGGTTGAGATATTAGGATGGGATATGAGGACAGTATATGAGGATGGGATATGAGGACAGTATATGAGGATGGGATATGAGGATGGGATATGAGGACAGTATATGAGGATGGGATATGAGGACAGTATATGAGGATGGGATATGAGGTTGAGCTATTAGGATGGGATATGAGGACAGTATATGAGGATGGGATATGAGGACAGTATATGAGGATGGGATATGAGGACAGTATATGAGGATGGGATATGAGGACAGTATATGAGGATGGGATATGAGGTTGAGATATTAGGATGGGATATGAGGACAGGATATGAGGATGGGATATGAGGATAGTATATGAGGATGGGATATGAGGACAGTATATGAGGATGGGATATGAGGACAGTATATGAGGATGGGATATGAGGACAGTATATGAAGATGGGATATGAGGACAGTATATGAGGATGGGATATGAGGACAGTATATGAGGATGGGATATGAGGACAGTATATGAGGATGGGATATGAGGACGGGATATGAGGATGGGATATGAGGATAGTATATGAGGATGGGATATGAGGTTGAGATATTAGAAAGGGATATGAGGATAGTATATGAGGATGGGATATGAGGTCAGGATATGAAGTCGGGATATGAGGTTGAGATATTAGGATGGGATATAAGGACAGTATATGAGGATGGGATATGAGTACAGGATATGAGGATGGGATATGAGGACAGTATATGAGGATGGGATATGAGGTTGAGATATGAGGATGGGATATGAGGACAGTATATGAGGATGGGATATGAGGATAGTATATGAGGATGGGATATGAGGACGGGATATGAGGATGGGATATGAGGATAGTATATGAGGATGGGATATGAGGACGGGATATGAGGATAGTATATGAGGACAGTATATAAGGATGGGATATGAGTACAGGATATGAGGATGGGATATGAGGACAGTATATGAGGATGGGATATGAGGTTGAGATATTAGGATGGGATATGAGGACAGTATATGAGGATGGGATATGAGGACAGTATATGAGGATGGGATATGAGGACAGTATATGAGGATGGGATATGAGGACAGTATATGAGGATGGGATATGAGGACAGTATATGAGGATGGGATATGAGGTTGAGCTATTAGGATGGGATATGAGGACAGTATATGAGGATGGGATATGAGGACAGTATATGAGGATGAAATATGAGGACAGTATATGAGGATGGGATATGAGGACAGGATATGAGGATGGGATATGAGGACAGTATATGAGGATGGGATATGAGGACAGTATATGAGGATGGGATATGAGGTTGAGATATTAGAAAGGGATATGAGGACAGTATATGAGGATGGGATATGAGGACAGTATATGAGGATGGGATATGAGGACAGTATATGAGGATGGGATATGAGGACAGTATATGAGGATGGGATATGAGGATAGTATATGAGGATGGGATATGAGGACGGGATATGAGGATGGGATATGAGGATAGTATATGAGGATGGGATATGAGGACGGGATATGAGGATAGTATATGAGGACAGTATATAAGGATGGGATATGAGGACAGTATATGAGGATGGGATATGAGGACAGTATATGAGGATGGGATATGAGGTTGAGATATTAGAAAGGGATATGAGGACAGTATATGAGGATGGGATATGAGGACAGTATATGAGGATGGGATATGAGGACAGTATATGAGGATGGGATATGAGGACAGTATATGAGGATGGGATATGAGGACAGTATATGAGGATGGGATATGAGGATAGTATATGAGGATGGGATATGAGGACGGGATATGAGGATGGGATATGAGGATAGTATATGAGGATGGGATATGAGGACGGGATATGAGGATGGGATATGAGGACAGTATATGAGGATGGGATATGAGGACAGTATATGAGGATGGGATATGAGGATAGTATATGAGGATGGGATATGAGGACGGGATATGAGGATGGGATATGAGGATAGTATATGAGGATGGGATATGAGGACGGGATATGAGGATAGTATATGAGGACAGTATATAAGGATGGGATATGAGGATAGTATATGAGGATGGGATATGAGGACAGTATATGAGGATGGGATATGAGGTTGAGATATTAGAAAGGGATATGAGGATAGTATATGAGGATGGGAAATGAGGACAGTATATGAGGAAGGGATATGAGGACAGTATATGAGGATGGGATATGAGGACAGTATATGAGGATGGGATATGAGGACAGTATATGAGGATGGGATATGAGGACAGTATATGAGGATGGGATATGAGGACAGTATATGAGGATGGGATATGAGGTTGAGATATTAGAAAGGGATATGAGGATAGTATATGAGGATGGGATATGAGGTCAGGATATGAAGTCGGGATATGAGGTTGAGATATTAGGATGGGATATGAGGACAGTATATGAGGATGGGATATGAGTACAGGATATGAGGATGGGATATGAGGACAGTATATGAGGATGGGATATGAGGTTGAGATATTAGGATGGGATATGAGGACAGTATATGAGGATGGGATATGAGGATAGTATATGAGGATGGGATATGAGGTTGAGATATTAGGATGGGATATGAGGACAGTATATGAGGATGGGATATGAGGTTGAGATATTAGGATGGGATATGAGGACAGTATATGAGGATGGGATATGAGTACAGGATATGAGGATGGGATATGAGGACAGTATATGAGGATGGGATATGAGGTTGAGATATTAGGATGGGATATGAGGACAGTATATGAGGATGGGATATGAGGATAGTATATGAGGATGGGATATGAGGTTGAGCTATTAGGATGGGATATGAGGACAGTATATGAGGATGGGATATGAGGACAGTATATGAGGATGAAATATGAGGATGGGATATGAGGACGGGATATGAGGATGGGATATGAGGATAGTATATGAGGATGGGATATGAGGACGGGATATGAGGATAGTATATGAGGACAGTATATAAGGATGGGATATGAGGACAGTATATGAGGATGGGATATGAGGACAGTATATGAGGATGGAATATGAGGTTGAGATATTAGAAAGGGATATGAGGACAGTATATGAGGATGGGATATGAGGACGGGATATGAGGATAGTATATGAGGACAGTATATAAGGATGGGATATGAGGACAGTATATGAGGATGGGATATGAGGACAGTATATGAGGATGGAATATGAGGTTGAGATATTAGAAAGGGATATGAGGACAGTATATGAGGATGGGATATGAGGACGGGATATGAGGATGGGATATGAGGACAGTATATGAGGATGGGATATGAGGACAGGATATGAGGTCGGGATATGAGGACAGTATATGAGGATGGGATATGAGGACAGTATATGAGGATGGGATATGAGGACAGTATATGAGGATGGGATATGAGGACAGTATATGAGGATGGGATATGAGGATAGTATATGAGGATGGGATATGAGGACGGGATATGAGGATGGGATATGAGGATAGTATATGAGGATGGGATATGAGGACGGGATATGAGGATAGTATATGAGGACAGTATATAAGGATGGGATATGAGGACGGGATATGAGGATAGTATATGAGGACAGTATATGAGGATGGGATATGAGGATAGTATATGAGGATGGGATATGAGGTTGAGATATTAGGATGGGATATGAGGACAGTATATGAGGATGGGATATGAGGTTGAGATATTAGAATGGGATATGAGGACAGTATATGAGGATGGGATATGAGGACGGGATATGAGGATGGGATATGAGGACGGGATATGAGGATGGGATATGAGGACAGTATATGAGGATGGGATATGAGGATGGGATATGAGTACAGGATATGAGGATGGGATATGAGGACAGTATATGAGGAAGGGATATGAGGTTGAGATATTAGGATGGGATATGAGGACAGTATATGAGGATGGGATATGAGGATAGTATATGAGGATGGGATATGAGGTTGAGCTATTAGGATGGGATATGAGGACAGTATATGAGGATGGGATATGAGGACAGTATATGAGGATGGGATATGAGGTTGAGCTATTAGGATGGGATATGAGGACAGTATATGAGGATGGGATATGAGGACAGTATATGAGGATGGGATATGAGGACAGTATATGAGGATGGGATATGAGGACGGGATATGAGGATAGTATATGAGGACAGTATATAAGGATGGGATATGAGGACAGTATATGAGGATGGGATATGAGAACAGTATATGAGGATGGGATATGAGGACAGTATATGAGGATGGGATATGAGGACGGGATATGAGGATAGTATATGAGGACAGTATATGAGGATGAAATATGAGGATAGTATATGAGGATGGGATATGAGAACAGTATATGAGGATGGGATATGAGGACAGTATATGAGGATGGGATATGAGGACGGGATATGAGGATAGTATATGAGGACAGTATATAAGGATGGGATATGAGGACAGTATATGAGGATGGGATATGAGGACAGTATATGAGGATGGGATATGAGGTTGAGATATTAGAAAGGGATATGAGGATAGTATATGAGGATGGGATATGAGGACAGTATATGAGGATGGGATATGAGGACAGTATATGAGGATGGGATATGAGGTTGGGATATTAGAAAGGGATATGAGGATAGTATATGAGGATGGGATATGAGGATAGTATATGAGGATGGGATATGAGGACGGGATATGAGGATGGGATATGAGGATAGTATATGAGGATGGGATATGAGGACGGGATATGAGGATAGTATATGAGGACAGTATATAAGGATGGGATATGAGGACGGGATATGAGGATAGTATATGAGGACAGTATATGAGGATGGGATATGAGGACAGTATATGAGGATAGTATATGAGGATGGGATATGAGGACGGGATATGAGGATGGGATATGAGGATAGTATATGAGGATGGGATATGAGGACGGGATATGAGGATAGTATATGAGGACAGTATATAAGGATGGGATATGAGGATAGTATATGAGGATGGGATATGAGGTTGAGATATTAGAAAGGGATATGAGGACAGTATATGAGGATGGGATATGAGGTCAGGATATGAGGATGGGATATGAGGACAGTACATGAGGATGGGATATGAGGTCAGGATATGCGGAGCAGATATGGGGTCAGAATTTGAGGTTGGCATATGAGGACAAACGCTTTCTCCTTTGTTGCTTTTCCTCCCTCACAAGGATTAGGTAGGAAAAACCGGGCAGCAACAGTTTATTATATTATCTAGACTGAACTTTTATTTCTATTCTCCAGAACAATGTAAGAAACCATCAATAAGGAACCTGGAGAATTTGTCACCATACAAGGAATATTATAACCGGGGTGATAAGATCACATTACAGTGTAATCCTGGATATTACCCCTCATATAACACAATACAGTGTAAGAATAATGGAGTCCGGAGTGACTGGACACCATCTGCTGTCTGTATAGGTGAGGACACCCCGACCCTGATCCTATGTGATCTGCTGTCTGTATAGATGAGAACACCCCGACCCTGATCCTGTGTGATCTGCTGTCTGTATAGGTGAGAACACCCCGACCCTGATCCTGTGTGATCTGCTGTCTGTATAGGTGAGGACACCCCGACCCTGATCCTATGTGATCTGCTGTCTGTATAGGTGAGGACACCCCGACCCTGATCCTATGTGATCTGCTGTCTGTATAGGTGAGGACACCCCGACCCTGATACTATGTGATCTGCTGTCTGTATAGGTGAGGACACCCCGACCCTGATCCTATGTGATCTGCTGTCTGTATAGGTGAGGACACCCCGACCCTGATCCTATGTGATCTGCTGTCTGTATAGGTGAGGACACCCCGACCCTGATCCTATGTGATCTGCTGTCTGTATAGGTGAGGAAACCCCGACCCTGATCCTGTGTGATCTGCTGTCTGTATAGGTGAGGACACCCGACCCTGATCCTATGTGATTTGCTGTCTGTATAGGTGAGGACACCCCGACCCTGATCCTATGTGATCTGCTGTCTGTATAGGTGAGGACACCCCGACCCTGATCCTATGTGATCTGCTGTCTGTATAGGTGAAGACACCCCGACCCTGATCCTGTGTGATCTGCTGTCTGTATAGGTGAGAACACCCCGACCCTGATCCTATGTGATCTGCTGTCTGTATAGGTGAGGACACCCCGACCCTGATCCTATGTGATCTGCTGTCTGTATAGGTGAGAACACCCCGACCCTGATCCTGTGTGATCTGCTGTCTGTATAGGTGAGGACACCCCGACCCTGATCCTATGTGATCTGCTGTCTGTATAGGTGAGGACACCCCGACCCTGATCCTATGTGATCTGCTGTCTGTATAGGTGAGAACACCCCGACCCTGATCCTATGTGATCTGCTGTCTGTATAGGTGAGGACACCCCGACCCTGATCCTATGTGATCTGCTGTCTGTATAGGTGAGGACACCCCGACCCTGATCCTGTGTGATCTGCTGTCTGTATAGGTGAGGACACCCCGACCCTGATCCTATGTGATCTGCTGTCTGTATAGGTGAGGACACCCCGACCCTGATCCTATGTGATCTGCTGTCTGTATAGATGAGAACACCCCGACCCTGATCCTATGTGATCTGCTGTCTGTATAGGTGAGGACACCCCAACCCTGATCCTATGTGATCTGCTGTCTGTATAGGTGAGGACACCCGACCCTGATCTTATGTGATCTGCTGTCTGTATAGATGAGAACACCCCGACCCTGATCCTGTGTGATCTGCTGTCTGTATAGATGAGAACACCCCGACCCTGATCCTATGTGATCTGCTGTCTGTATAGGTGAGGACACCCGACCCTGATCCTATGTGATCTGCTGTCTGTATAGATGAGAACACCCCGACCCTGATCCTGTGTGATCTGCTGTCTGTATAGGTGAGAACACCCCGACCCTGATCCTATGTGATCTGCTGTCTGTATAGGTGAGGACACCCCGACCCTGATCCTGTGTGATCTGCTGTCTGTATAGGTGAGGACACCCCAACCCTGATCCTGTGTGATCTGCTGTCTGTATAGGTGAGGACACCCCGACCCTGATCCTATGTGATCTGCTGTCTGTATAGGTGAGGACACCCCGACCCTGATCCTATGTGATCTGCTGTCTGTATAGGTGAGGACACCCCGACCCTGATCCTATGTGATCTGCTGTCTGTATAGGTGAGAACACCCCGACCCTGATCCTATGTGATCTGCTGTCTGTATAGGTGAGGACACCCCGACCCTGATCCTATGTGATCTGCTGTCTGTATAGGTGAGGACACCCTGACCCTGATCCTATGTGATCTGCTGTCTGTATAGGTGAGGACACCCCGACCCTGATCCTATGTGATCTGCTGTCTGTATAGGTGAGAACACCCCGACCCTGATCCTATGTGATCTGCTGTCTGTATAGGTGAGGACACCCCGACCCTGATCCTATGTGATCTGCTGTCTGTATAGGTGAGGACACCCCGACCCTGATCCTATGTGATCTGCTGTCTGTATAGGTGAGGACACCCCGACCCTGATCCTATGTGATCTGCTGTCTGTATAGGTGAGGACACCCCGACCCTTATCCTGTGTGATCTGCTGTCTGTATAGGTGAGGACACCCTGACCCTGATCCTATGTGATCTGCTGTCTGTATAGGTGAGGACACCCCGACCCTGATCCTATGTGATCTGCTGTCTGTATAGGTGAGGACACCCCGACCCTTATCCTGTGTGATCTGCTGTCTGTATAGGTGAGGACACCCTGACCCTGATCCTATGTGATCTGCTGTCTGTATAGGTGAGGACACCCTGACCCTGATCCTATGTGATCTGCTGTCTGTATAGGTGAGGACACCCCGACCCTGATCCTATGTGATCTGCTGTCTGTATAGGTGAGGACACCCCGACCCTGATCCTATGTGATCTGCTGTCTGTATAGGTGAGGACACCCCGACCCTGATCCTATGTGATCTGCTGTCTGTATAGGTGAGGACACCCCGACCCTGATCCTGTGTGATCTGCTGTCTATATAGGTGAGGACACCCCGACCCTGATCCTGTGTGATCTGCTGTCTATATAGGTGAGGACACCCCGACCCTGATCCTGTGTGATCTGCTGTCTGTATAGGTGAGGACACCCCGACCCAGATCCTATGTGATCTGCTGTCTGTATAGGTGAGGACACCCCGACTCTGATCCTATGTGATCTGCTGTCTGTATAGGTGAGGACACCCCGACCCTGATCCTATGTGATCTGCTGTCTGTATAGGTGAAGACACCCCGACCCTGATCCTATGTGATCTGCTGTCTGTATAGGTGAGAACACCCGACCCTGATCCTGTGTGATCTGCTGTCTGTATAGGTGAGAACACCCCGACCCTGATCCTATGTGATCTGCTGTCTGTATAGGTGAGAACACCCGACCCTGATCCTATGTGATCTGCTGTCTGTATAGGTGAGGACACCCCGACCCTGATCCTATGTGATCTGCTGTCTGTATAGGTGAGGACACCCCGACCCTGATCCTGTGTGATCTGCTGTCTGTATAGGTGAGGACACCCCGACCCTGACCCTGTGTGATCTGCTGTCTATATAGGTGAGGACACCCCGACCCTGATCCTGTGTGATCTGCTGTCTGTATAGGTGAGGACACCCCGACCCTGATCCTATGTGATCTGCTGTCTGTATAGGTGAGGACACCCCGACTCTGATCCTATGTGATCTGCTGTCTGTATAGGTGAGAACACCCGACCCTGATCCTGTGTGATCTGCTGTCTATATAGGTGAGGACACCCCGACCCTGATCCTGTGTGATCTGCTGTCTGTATAGGTGAGGACACCCCGACCCTGATCCTATGTGATCTGCTGTCTGTATAGGTGAGGACACCCCGACTCTGATCCTATGTGATCTGCTGTCTGTATAGGTGAGAACACCCGACCCTGATCCTGTGTGATCTGCTGTCTGTATAGGTGAGAACACCCCGACCCTGATCCTATGTGATCTGCTGTCTGTATAGGTGAGAACACCCCGACCCTGATCCTATGTGATCTGCTGTCTGTATAGGTGAGGACACCCCGACCCTGATCCTATGTGATCTGCTGTCTGTATAGGTGAGAACACCCCGACCCTGATCCTATGTGATCTGCTGTCTGTATAGGTGAGAACACCCCGACTCTGATCCTATGTGATCTGCTGTCTGTATAGGTGAGAACACCCGACCCTGATCCTGTGTGATCTGCTGTCTGTATAGGTGAGGACACCCCGACCCTGATCCTGTGTGATCTGCTGTCTATATAGGTGAGGACACCCGACCCTGATCCTGTGTGATCTGCTGTCTGTATAGGTGAGGACACCCCGACCCTGATCCTATGTGATCTGCTGTCTGTATAGGTGAGGACACCCCGACCCTGATCCTATGTGATCTGCTGTCTGTATAGGTGAGGACACCCCGACCCTGATCCTATGTGATCTGCTGTCTGTATAGGTGAGGACACCCCGACCCTGATCCTGTGTGATCTGCTGTCTGTATAGGTGAGGACACCCCGACCCTGATCCTGTGTGATCTGCTGTCTATATAGGTGAGGACACCCGACCCTCATCCTGTGTGATCTGCTGTCTGTATAGGTGAGGACACCCCGACCCTGATCCTATGTGATCTGCTGTCTGTATAGGTGAGGACACCCCGACCCTGATCCTATGTGATCTGCTGTCTGTATAGGTGAGAACACCCCGACCCTGATCCTATGTGATCTGCTGTCTGTATAGGTGAGAACACCCCGACCCTGATCCTATGTGATCTGCTGTCTGTATAGGTGAGAACACCCCGACCCTGATCCTATGTGATCTGCTGTCTGTATAGGTGAGAACACCCCGACCCTGATCCTATGTGATCTGCTGTCTGTATAGGTGAGGACACCCCGACCCTGATCCTATGTGATCTGCTGTCTGTATAGGTGAGGACACCCCGACCCTGATCCTATGTGATCTGCTGTCTGTATAGGTGAGGACACCCCGACCCTGATCCTATGTGATCTGCTGTCTGTATAGGTGAGGACACCCTGACCCTGATCCTGTGTGATCTGCTGTCTGTATAGGTGAGGACACCCCGACCCTGATCCTATGTGATCTGCTGTCTGTATAGGTGAGGACACCCCGACCCTGATCCTATGTGATCTGCTGTCTGTATAGGTGAGGACACCCCGACCCTGATCCTGTGTGATCTGCTGTCTGTATAGGTGAGGACAACCCGACCCTGATCCTGTGTGATCTGCTGTCTGTATAGGTGAGGACACCCCGACCCTGATCCTGTGTGATCTGCTGTCTGTATAGGTGAGGACACCCCGACCCTGATCCTATGTGATCTGCTGTCTGTATAGGTGAGAACACCCCGACCCTGATCCTATGTGATCTGCTGTCTGTATAGGTGAGGACACCCCGACCCTGATCCTATGTGATCTGCTGTCTGTATAGGTGAGGACACCCCGACCCTGATCCTATGTGATCTGCTCATATAATGGAAGATACAGACTGATCACCTGCACATGGATATTTATTATAATATTTAGACTCAATTTTTATTTCTATTCTCCAGAACAATGTAAGAAACCATCAATAAGGAACCTGGAGAAATTGTCACCATACAAGGAATATTATAACCGGGGTGATAAGATCACATTACAGTGTAATCCTGGATATTACCCCTCATATAACACAATACAGTGTAAGAATAATGGATCCCGGAGTGACTGGACACCATCTGCTGTCTGTATAGGTGAGGACACCCTGACCCTGATCCTATGTGATCTGCTGTCTGTATAGGTGAGGACACCCCGACCCTGATCCTGTGTGATCTGCTGTCTGTATAGGTGAGGACACCCCGACCCTGATCCTGTGTGATCTGCTGTCTGTATAGGTGAGGACACCCCGACCCTGATCCTATGTGATCTGCTGTCTGTATAGGTGAGGACACCCTGACCCTGATCCTATGTGATCTGCTGTCTGTATAGGTGAGGACACCCCGACCCTGATCCTATGTGATCTGCTGTCTGTATAGGTGAGGACACCCCGACCCTGATCCTATGTGATCTGCTGTCTGTATAGGTGAGGACACCCCGACCCTGATCCTATGTGATCTGCTGTCTATATAGGTGAGGACACCCCGACCCTGATCCTGTGTGATCTGCTGTCTGTATAGGTGAGGACACCCGACCCTGATCCTATGTGATCTGCTGTCTGTATTGGTGAGGACACCCTGACCCTGATCCTATGTGATCTGCTGTCTGTATAGGTGAGGACACCCCGACCCTGATCCTATGTGATCTGCTGTCTGTATAGGTGAGGACACCCCGACCCTGATCCTATGTGATCTGCTGTCTGTATAGGTGAGGACACCCTGACCCTGATCCTATGTGATCTGCTGTCTGTATAGGTGAGGACACCCCGACCCTGATCCTATGTGATCTGCTGTCTGTATAGGTGAGGACACCCCGACCCTTATCCTGTGTGATCTGCTGTCTGTATTGATGAGAACACCCCGACCCTGATCCTATGTGATCTGCTGTCTGTATAGGTGAGGACACCCCGACCCTGATCCTGTGTGATCTGCTGTCTGTATAGGTGAGGACACCCCGACCCTGATCCTATGTGATCTGCTGTCTGTATAGGTGAGGACACCCCGACCCTGATCCTATGTGATCTGCTGTCTGTATAGGTGAGGACACCCCGACCCTGATCCTATGTGATCTGCTGTCTGTATAGGTGAAGACACCCCGACCCTGAACCTATGTGATCTGCTGTCTGTATTGATGAGAACACCCCGACCCTGATCCTATGTGATCTGCTGTCTGTATAGGTGAGGACACCCCGACCCTGATCCTATGTGATCTGCTGTCTGTATAGGTGAAGACACCCCGACCCTGATCCTATGTGATCTGCTGTCTGTATAGATGAGAACACCCCGACTCTGATCCTATGTGATCTGCTGTCTTTATA
This sequence comes from Hyla sarda, assembly GCF_029499605.1. Taxonomy (NCBI): domain Eukaryota; kingdom Metazoa; phylum Chordata; class Amphibia; order Anura; family Hylidae; genus Hyla; species Hyla sarda. The sequence continues at coordinate 617,526,539 of NC_079189.1, forward strand.
GGTGAGGACACCCCGACCCTGATCCTATGTGATCTGCAGTCTGTATAGGTGAGGACACCCCGACCCTGATCCTATGTGATCTGCTGTCTGTATAGGTGAGGACACCCCGACCCTGATCCTATGTGATCTGCTGTCTGTATAGGTGAGGACACCCCGACCCTGATCCTATGTGATCTGCTGTCTGCATAGGTGAGGACAACCCGACCCTGATCCTATGTGATCTGCTGTCTGTATAGGTGAGGACACCCCGACCCTGATCCTATGTGATCTGCTGTCTGTATAGGTGAGGACACCCCGACCCTGATCCTGTGTGATCTGCTGTCTGTATAGGTGAGGACACCCTGACCCTGATCCTGTGTGATCTGCTGTCTGTATAGGTGAGGACACCCCGACCCTGATCCTATGTGATTTGCTGTCTGTATAGGTGAGGACACCCCGACCCTTATCCTATGTGATCTGCTGTCTGTATAGGTGAGGACACCCGACCCTGATCCTGTGTGATCTGCTGTCTGTATAGGTGAGAACACCCCGACCCTGATCCTGTGTGATCTGCTGTCTGTATAGATGAGGACACCCTGACCCTGATCCTATGTGATCTGCTGTCTGTATAGGTGAGGACACCCCGACCCTGATCCTATGTGATCTGCTGTCTGTATAGGTAAGGACACCCCGACCCTGATCCTATGTGATCTGCTGTCTGTATAGGTGAGGACACCCCGACCCTGATCCTATGTGATCTGCTGTCTGTATAGGTGAGGACACCCCGACCCTGATCCTATGTGATCTGCTGTCTGTATAGGTGAGGACACCCCGACCCTGATCCTATGTGATCTGCTGTCTGTATGGGTGAGGACACCCCGACCCTGATCCTATGTGATCTGCTGACTGTATAGATGAGAACACCCCGACCCTGATCCTATGTGATCTGCTGTCTGTATGGGTGAGGACACCCCGACCCTGATCCTATGTGATCTGCTGTCTGTATGGGTGAGGACACCCCGACCCTGATCCTATGTGATCTGCTGTCTGTATAGATGAGAACACCCCGACCCTGATCCTATGTGATCTGCTGTCTGTATAGGTGAGGACACCCCGACCCTGATCCTATGTGATCTGCTGTCTGTATAGGTGAAGACACCCCGACCCTGATCCTATGTGATCTGCTGTCTGTATAGATGAGAACACCCCGACTCTGATCCTATGTGATCTGCTGTCTGTATAGGTGAGGACACCCGACCCTGATCCTATGTGATCTGCTGTCTGTATTGGTGAGGACACCCTGACCCTGATCCTATGTGATCTGCTGTCTGTATAGGTGAGGACACCCCGACCCTGATCCTATGTGATCTGCTGTCTGTATAGGTGAGGACACCCCGACCCTGATCCTATGTGATCTGCTGTCTGTATAGGTGAGGACACCCCGACCCTGATCCTATGTGATCTGCTGTCTGTATAGGTGAGGACACCCCGACCCTGATCCTATGTGATCTGCTGTCTGTATAGGTGAGGACACCCCGACCCTGATCCTATGTGATCTGCTGTCTGTATAGGTGAGGACACCCCGACCCTGATCCTATGTGATCTGCTGTCTGTATAGGTGAGGACACCCCGACCCTGATCCTATGTGATCTGCTGTCTATATAGGTGAGGACACCCCGACCCTGATCCTATGTGATCTGCTGTCTGTATAGGTGAGGACACCCCGACCCTGATCCTGTGTGATCTGCTGTCTGTATAGGTGAGGACACCCCGACCCTGATCCTGTGTGATCTGCTGTCTGTATAGGTGAGGACACCCCGACCCTGATCCTATGTGATCTGCTGTCTGTATAGGTGAGGACACCCCGACCCTGATCCTGTGTGATCTGCTGTCTGTATAGGTGAGGACACCCCGACCCTGATCCTGTGTGATCTGCTGTCTGTATAGGTGAGGACACCCCGACCCTGATCCTATGTGATCTGCTGTCTGTATAGGTGAGGACACCCCGACCCTGATCCTGTGTGATCTGCTGTCTGTATAGGTGAGGACACCCTGATCCTATGTGATCTGCTGTCTGTATAGGTGAGGACACCCCGACCCTGATCCTATGTGATCTGCTGTCTGTATAGGTGAGGACACCCCGACCCTGATCCTATGTGATCTGCTGTCTGTATAGGTGAGGACACCCCGACCCTGATCCTATGTGATCTGCTGTCTGTATAGGTGAAGACACCCCGACCCTGATCCTATGTGATCTGCTGTCTGTATTGATGAGAACACCCCGACCCTGATCCTATGTGATCTGCTGTCTGTATAGGTGAGGACACCCCGACCCTGATCCTATGTGATTTGCTGTCTGTATAGGTGAGGACACCCCGACCCTTATCCTATGTGATCTGCTGTCTGTATAGGTGAGGACACCCGACCCTGATCCTGTGTGATCTGCTGTCTGTATAGGTGAGAACACCCCGACCCTGATCCTGTGTGATCTGCTGTCTGTATAGATGAGGACACCCTGACCCTGATCCTATGTGATCTGCTGTCTGTATAGGTGAGGACACCCCGACCCTGATCCTATGTGATCTGCTGTCTGTATAGGTAAGGACACCCCGACCCTGATCCTATATGATCTGCTGTCTGTATAGGTGAGGACACCCCGACCCTGATCCTATGTGATCTGCTGTCTGTATAGGTGAGGACACCCCGACCCTGATCCTATGTGATCTGCTGTCTGTATAGGTGAGGACACCCCGACCCTGATCCTATGTGATCTGCTGTCTGTATGGGTGAGGACACCCCGACCCTGATCCTATGTGATCTGCTGACTGTATAGATGAGAACACCCCGACCCTGATCTTATGTGATCTGCTGTCTGTATAGGTGAGGACACCCCGACCCTGATCCTATGTGATCTGCTGTCTGTATGGGTGAGGACACCCCGACCCTGATCCTATGTGATCTGCTGTCTGTATAGATGAGAACACCCCGACCCTGATCCTATGTGATCTGCTGTCTGTATAGGTGAGGACACCCCGACCCTGATCCTATGTGATCTGCTGTCTGTATAGGTGAAGACACCCCGACCCTGATCCTATGTGATCTGCTGTCTGTATAGATGAGAACACCCCCGACTCTGATCCTATGTGATCTGCTGTCTGTATAGGTGAGGACACCCCGACCCTGATCCTATGTGATCTGCTGTCTGTATAGGTGAGGACACCCCGACTCTGATCCTATGTGATCTGCTGTCTGTATAGGTGAGGACACCCCGACCCTGATCCTATGTGATCTGCTGTCTGTATAGGTGAGGACACCCCGACCCTGATCCTATGTGATCTGCTGTCTGTATAGGTGAGGACACCCCGACCCTGATCCTATGTGATCTGCTGTCTATATAGGTGAGGACACCCCGACCCTGATCCTATGTGATCTGCTGTCTGTATAGGTGAGGACACCCCGACCCTGATCCTGTGTGATATGCTGTCTGTATAGTATAGGTGAGGACACCCCGACCCTGATCCTGTGTGATCTGCTGTCTGTATAGGTGAGGACACCCCGACCCTGATCCTATGTGATCTGCTGTCTGTATAGGTGAGGACACCCCGACCCTGATCCTGTGTGATCTGCTGTCTGTATAGGTGAGGACACCCCGACCCTGATCCTGTGTGATCTGCTGTCTGTATAGGTGAGGACACCCTGATCCTATGTGATCTGCTGTCTGTATAGGTGAGGACACCCCGACCCTGATCCTATGTGATCTGCTGTCTGTATAGGTGAGGACACCCCGACCCTGATCCTGTGTGATCTGCTGTCTGTATAGGTGAGGACACCCTGATCCTATGTGATCTGCTGTCTGTATAGGTGAGGACACCCCGACCCTGATCCTATGTGATCTGCTGTCTGTATAGGTGAGGACACCCTGACCCTGATCCTATGTGATCTGCTGTCTGTATAGGTGAGGACACCCCGACCCTGATCCTATGTGATCTGCTGTCTGTATAGGTGAAGACACCCCGACCCTGATCCTATGTGATCTGCTGTCTGTATTGATGAGAACACCCCGACCCTGATCCTATGTGATCTGCTGTCTGTATAGGTGAGGACACCCCGACCCTGATCCTATGTGATCTGCTGTATGTATAGGTGAGGACACCCCGACCCTGATCCTATGTGATCTGCTGTCTGTATAGGTGAGGACACCCTGACCCTGATCCTATGTGATCTGCTGCCTGTATAGGTGAGGACACCCGGACCCTGATCCTATGTGATCTGCTGTCTGTATAGGTGAGGTCACCCCGACCCTGATCCTATGTGATCTGCTGTCTGTATAGGTGAGGACACCCGGACCCTGATCCTATGTGATCTGCTGTCTGTATAGGTGAGGTCACCCCGACCCTGATCCTATGTGATCTGCTGTCTGTATAGGTGAAGACACCCCGACCCTGATCCTATGTGATCTGCTGTCTGTATAGATGAGAACACCCCGACTCTGATCCTATGTGATCTGCTGTCTGTATAGGTGAGGACACCCCGACCCCTGATCCTATGTGATCTGCTGTCTGTATAGGTGAGGACACCCTGACCCTGATCCTATGTGATCTGCTGTCTGTATAGGTGAGGACACCCCGACCCTGATCCTATGTGATCTGCTGTCTGTATAGGTGAGGACATCCCGACCCTGATCCTATGTGATCTGCTGTCTGTATAGGTGAGGACACCCCGACCCTGATCCTATGTGATCTGCTGTCTGTATAGGTGAGGACACCCCGACCCTGATCCTATGTGATTTGCTGTCTGTATAGGTGAGGACACCCCGACCCTGATCCTGTGTGATCTGCTGTCTGTATAGATGAGGACACCCTGACCCTGATCCTATGTGATCTGCTGTCTGTATAGGTGAGGACACCCCGACCCTGATCCTATGTGATCTGCTGTCTGTATAGGTAAGGAAACCCCGACCCTGATCCTATGTTATCTGCTGTCTGTATAGGTGAGGACACCCCGACCCTGATCCTATGTGATCTGCTGTCTGTATAGGTGAGGACACCCCGACCCTGATCCTATGTGATCTGCTGTCTGTATAGGTGAGGACACCCCGACCCTGATCCTATGTGATCTGCTGTCTGTATGGGTGAGGACACCCCGACCCTGATCCTATGTGATCTGCTGTCTGTATAGATGAGAACACCCCGACCCTGATCCTATGTGATCTGCTGTCTGTATAGGTGAGGACACCCCGACCCTGATCTTATGTGATCTGCTGTCTGTATAGGTGAGGACACCCCGACCCTGATCCTATGTGATCTGCTGTCTGTATAGGTGAGGACACCCCGACCCTGATCCTATGTGATCTGCTGTCTGTATAGGTGAGGACACCCCGACCCTGATCCTATGTGATCTGCTGTCTGTATAGGTGAAGACACCCCGACCCTGATCCTATGTGATCTGCTGTCTGTATAGATGAGAACACCCTGACCCTGATCCTATGTGATCTGCTGTCTGTATAGCTGAGGACACCCCGACCCTGATCCTATGTGATCTGCTGTCTGTATAGGTGAGGACACCCCGACCCTTATCCTGTGTGATCTGCTGTCTGTATAGGTGAGAACACCCCGACCCTGATCCTATGTGATCTGCTGTCTGTATAGGTGAGGACACCCCGACTCTGATCCTATGTGATCTGCTGTCTGTATAGGTGAGGACACCCCGACCCTGATCCTATGTGATCTGCTGTCTGTATAGGTGAGGACACCCTGACCCTGATCCTATGTGATCTGCTGTCTGTATAGGTGAGGACACCCCGACCCTGATCCTATGTGATCTGCTGTCTGTATAGGTGAGGACACTCCGACCCTGATCCTATGTGATCTGCTGTCTGTATAGGTGAGGACACCCCCGACCCTGATCCTATGTGATCTGCTGTCTGTATAGGTGAGGACACCCCGACCCTGATCCTATGTGATCTGCTGTCTGTATAGGTGAAGACACCCCGACCCTGATCCTATGTGATCTGCTGTCTGTATAGGTGAGGACACCCCGACCCTGATCCTATGTGATCTGCTGTCTGTATAGATGAGAACACCCCGACCCTGATCCTATGTGATCTGCTGTCTGTATAGGTGAGGACACCCCGACCCTGATCCTATGTGATCTGCTGTCTGTATAGGTGAGGACACCCCGACCCTGATCCTATGTGATCTGCTGTCTGTATAGGATGAGGAACACCCCGACCCTGATCCTATGTGATCTGCTGTCTGTATAGGTGAGGACACCCCGACCCTGATCCTATGTGATCTGCTGTCTGTATAGGTGAGGACACCCCGACCCTGATCCTATGTGATCTGCTGTCTGTATAGGTGAGGACACCCCGACCCTGATCCTATGTGATCTGCTGTCTGTATAGGTGAGGACACCCCGACCCTGATCCTATGTGATCTGCTGTCTGTATAGGTGAGGACACCCCGACCCTGATCCTATGTGATCTGCTGTCTGTATAGGTGAGGACACCCCGACCCTGATCCTATGTGATCTGCTGTCTGTATAGGTGAGGACACCCCGACCCTGATCCTATGTGATCTGCTGTCTGTATAGGTGAGGACACCCCGACCCTGATCCTATGTGATCTGCTGTCTGTATAGGTGAGGACACCCCGACCCTGATCCTATGTGATCTGCTGTCTGTATAGGTGAGGACACCCCGACCCTGATCCTATGTGATCTGCTGTCTGTATAGGTGAGGACACCCCGACCCTGATCCTATGTGATCTGCTGTCTGTATAGGTGAGGACACCCCGACCCATATCCTATGTGATCTGCTGTCTGTATAGGTGAGGACACCCCGACCCTGATCCTATGTGATCTGCTGTCTGTATAGGTGAGGACACCCCGACCCTGATCCTATGTGATCTGCTGTCTGTATAGGTGAGGACACCCCGACCCTGATCCTATGTGATCTGCTGTCTGTATAGGTGAGGACACCCCGACCCTGATCCTGTGTGATCTGCTGTCTGTATAGATGAGGACACCCTGACCCTGATCCTGTGTGATCTGCTGTCTGTATAGGTGAGGACACCCCGACCCTGATCCTATGTGATCTGCTGTCTGTATAGGTAAGGACACCCCGACCCTGATCCTATGTGATCTGCTGTCTGTATAGGTGAGGACACCCCGACCCTGATCCT